>NW_027004062.1:117500-155755 GCF_036934945.1 Oncorhynchus masou masou
CGACCATCACCCCTGGTGAGACCAAACCGCTACTCGTTGTCCTGCCTTACAACAGGCCAACAAGCCCTCAGTCCAGCCTCTCTCAGCCTATTGCGGACAGTCTGAGCACTGATGGAGGGATTGTGCGTTCCTGGTGTAACTCGGGCAGTTGTTGTTGCCATCCTGTACCTGTCCCGCAGGTGTGATGTTCGGATGTACCGATACTGTGCAGGTGTTGTTACACGTGGTCTGCCACTGCGAGGACAATCAGCTGTCCGTCCTGTCTCCCTGTAGCGCTGTCTTAGCAGCCTCACAGTACAGACATTGCAATTTATTGCCCTGGCCACATCTGCAGTCCTCATACCTCCTTGCAGCATGCCTAAGGCACATTTAAACAGATGAGCAGGGACACTGGGCATCTTTCTTTTGGTGTTTTTCAGAGTCAGTAGAAAGTCCTCTTTAGTGTCCTAAGTTTTCATAACTGTGACCTTAATTGCCTACCGTCTGTAAGCTTAACGACCGTTCCACAGGTGCGTGTTCATTAATTGTTTATGGTTCATTGAACAAGCATGGGAAACAGTGTTTAAACCCTTTACAATGAAGATCTGTGAAGTTATTTGGGCTTTTAACGAATTACCTTTGAAAGACTGGATCCTGAAAAAGGAGCGTTTCTTTTTTTGCTGAGTTTAGTCCTGGTGACTTAATGTGTAAATGAGGTTAATAAATGGAAGTAAACGAAAACAGCTGTGTTCTGTAGTTACCTAGACAACATGATATCTCTAACTGTACCATGTTGTAACACCCACTGAGACTCCTACCATTCCTAATGGGATGGACTGAGACTCCTACCATTCCTAATGGGATGGACTGAGACTCCTACCATTCCTAATGGGATGGACTGAGACTCCTACCATTCCTAATGGGATGGACTGAGACTCCTACCATTCCTAATGGGCTGAACTGAGACTCCTACCATCCCTAATGGGATGGATTGAGACTCCTACCATTCCTAATGGGCTGGACTGAGACTCCTAACATTCCTAATGGGATGGACTGAGACTCCTACCATTCCTAATGGGATGAAATGAGACTCCTACCATTCCTAATGGGCTGGACTGAGACTCCTACCATTCCTAATGGGCTGGACTGAGACTCCTACCATTCCTAATGGGCTGGACTGAGACTCCTACCATTCCTAATGGGCTGGACTGAGACTCCTACCATTCCTAATGGGATGACCTGAGACTCCTACCATTCCTAATGGGATGACCTGAGACTCCTACCATTCCTAATGGGATGGACTGAGACTCATACCATTCCTAATGGGATGGACTGAGACTCCTAACATTCCTAATGGGATGGACTGAGACTCCTACCATTCCTAATGGGATGGACTGAGACTCCTACCATTCCTAATGGGATGGACTGAGAGGGTCAAGCATTACACCAGACTGAGTTTAGTACCTGTCTCGACGGGGCGGCAGGGTAGCCTAGTGGTTAGAGCGTAGGACTAGTAATCTTTCGTTCTAGTACCTGTCTCGACGGGGCGGCAGGGTAGCCTAGTGGTTAGAGCGTAGGACTAGTAATCTTTCGTTCTAGTACCTGTCTCGACGGGGCGGCAGGGTAGCCTAGTGGTTAGAGCGTTGGACTAGTAATCTTTCGTTCTAGTACCTGTCTCGACGGGGCGGCAGGGTAGCCTAGTGGTTAGAGCGTAGGACTAGTAATCTTTCGTTCTAGTACCTGTCTCGACGGGGCGGCAGGGTAGCCTAGTGGTTAGAGCGTTGGACTAGTAATCTTTCGTTCTAGTACCTGTCTCGACAGGGCGGCAGGGTAGCCTAGTGGTTAGAGTGTTGGACTAGTAATCTTTCGTTCTAGTACCTGTCTCGACGGGGCGGCAGGGTAGCCTAGTGGTTAGAGCGTAGGACTAGTAATCTTTCGTTCTAGTACCTGTCTCGACGGGGCGGCAGGGTAGCCTAGTGGTTAGAGCGTTGGACTAGTAATCTTTCGTTCTAGTACCTGTCTCGACGGGGCGGCAGGGTAGCCTAGTGGTTAGAGCGTAGGACTAGTAATCTTTCGTTCTAGTACCTGTCTCGACGGGGCGGCAGGGTAGCCTAGTGGTTAGAGCGTTGGACTAGTAATCTGTCGTTCTAGTACCTGTCTCGACAGGGCGGCAGGGTAGCCGAGTGGTTAGAGCGTTGGACTAGTAATCTGTCGTTCTAGTACCTGTCTCGACAGGGCGGCAGGGTAGCCGAGTGGTTAGAGCGTTGGACTAGTAATCTGTCGTTCTAGTACCTGTCTCGACGGGGCGGCAGGTTAGCCTAGTGGTTAGTAATCTGTAGTGGCTAGTAATCTGTCATTCTAGTACCTGTCTCGACGGTATCAGACCGGAAGAAGCTAGTCAAGCTAGCTAATGATAGCTAGCTAGGCTAACTGTGGGCTGCAGTGAATGAGCTTTCTCATCCTACAGATAGGGTTAGGGTTACAGTTCTCATCCTACAGATAGGGTTAGGGTTTCTCATCCTACAGATAGGGTTAGGGTTTCTCATCCAACAGATAGGGTTAGGGTTACAGTTCTCATCCTACAGATAGGGTTAGGGTTTCTCATCCTACAGATAGGGTTAGGGTTTCTCATCCAACAGATAGGGTTAGGGTTACAGTTCTCATCCTACAGATAGGGTTAGGGTTACAGTTCTCATCCTGCAGATAGTGTTAGGGTTACAGTTCTCATCCTACAGATAGGGTTAGGGTTACAGTTCTCATCCTACAGATAGGGTTACAGTTCTCATCCTACAGATAGGGTTAGGGTTACAGTTCTCATCCTACAGATAGGGTTAGGGTTTCTCATCCTACAGATAGGGTTAAGGTTACAGTTCTCATCCTACAGATAGGGTTAGGGTTACAGTTCTCATCCTACAGATAGGGTTAGGGTTACAGATCTCATCCTACAGATAGGGTTAGGGTTACAGTTCTCATCCTACAGATAGGGTTAGGGTTACAGTTCTCATCCTACAGATAGGGTTAGGGTTACAGTTCTCATCCTACAGATAGGGTTAGGGTTACAGTTCTCATCCTACAGATAGGGTTAGGGTTACAGTTCTCATCCTACAGTTCCAGATAACGACAACAACTCCATTCAGAATATAAAGTAGCAGCTTAGCTGTTGGCTCTTGGTGGTTGTAGCCCGTCCTTCTCCTTCAGAATATAAAGTAGCAGCCTAGCTGTTGCCTCTTGGTGGTTGTAGCCCGTCCCTCTCCTTTTAATTTAGAATATAAAGTAGCAGCCTAGCCGTTGGCTCTTGGTGGTTGTAGCCCATTCTTCTCCTTCTCCTTTTAATTTAGAATATAAAGTAGCAGCCTAGCTGTTGGCTCTTGGTGGTTGTAGCCCATCCTTCTCCTTTTAATTCAGAATATAAAGTAGCAGCCTAGCCGTTGGCTCTTGGTGGTTGTAGCCCATCCTTCTCCTTCTCCTTTTAATTTAGAATATAAAGTAGCAGCCTAGCCGTTGGCTCTTGGTGGTTGTAGCCCATCCTTCTCCTTCTCCTTTAATTTAGAATATAAAGTAGCAGCCTAGCTGTTGGCTCTTGGTGGTTGTAGCCCATCCTTCTCCTTTTAATTCAGAATATAAAGTAGCAGCCTAGCCGTTGGCTCTTGGTGGTTGTAGCCCGTCCCTCTCCTTTTAATTTAGAATATAAAGTAGCAGCCTAGCTGTTGGCTCTTGGTGGTTGTAGCCTGTCCTTCTCCTTTTAATTGAGAATATAAAGTAGCAGCCTAGCTGTTGGCTCTTGGTGGTTGTAGCCTGTCCTTCTCCTTTTAATTGAGAATATAAAGTAGCAGCCTAGCCGTTGGCTCTTGGTGGTTGTAGCCCGTCCTTCTCCTTTTAATTTAGAATATAAAGTAGCAGCCTAGCTGTTGGCTCTTGGTGGTTGTAGCCCGTCCTTCTCCTTTTAATTTAGAATATAAAGTAGCAGCCTAGCTGTTGGCTCTTGGTGGTTGTAGCCCATCCTTTTCTTTTTAAATCTTTCATTTTAATTCCATCCTCCATTGATTAGATATCTCCTAACTTTTACCACACGGGGGCTCTATGAGCCTATTGCCACTTTGATGACTTCTGATTGGCCAACAACAACAACAAGCTCTGGTGAAAAGCAGCAGCAGAAATTATCTGATGTCTTTCTTTGTCTCTACTGCAGCAATTGTTTGAGATTACACCCAATCAGATCAGACCCAGGACATTATTTACACTTCTGGATCCGGGCCCCAGATGGGGTCTGTGGTTTTGGGGTGCAGGTGGATCGGTGAAGACCCAGCACCCCGCGCTGAACGAACAGCAGAGGAACGGCAGACAGACGGTGTGTGTCGTCTCTTAGAGGGAGGTGTGGAATGTGTCACATCTCTACTGTCTAACTACTGCACTCAACCCCTTCATATCATCCCTCTCTCTCTCTCTCTCTCTCTCTCTCTCTCTCTGTCTCTCTCTTCATCTCTCTCTATCTATCTATCTCTATCTCTCTCTTGCTCTCTTTCTCTATCCCTCTCTCTGTGTATATATATTTACCCTAAACACACACACACAGAACCAACCTTGAGAAATACTTCACATTCCAGAGAGAGAGACTTGCACACCGTTACAACACTGTAAAAAGCCTTAATATCACATCTGAAATGTCTCTATTCTTTTGGAACTTTTGTAATGTTTACTGTGTCACTTCTGTTTATTATCTATTTCACTGGATTTGGCAAAGTTAACATATGGTTCCCTTTCCAATAAAGCCCCTTGAATTTAATTTGAGTGGGAGACAGACTGAGGGGGACGGTGACTGAGGGGGACTGTGACTGAGGGGGACGGTGACTGAGGGGGACTGTGGCTGAGGGGGACTGTGGCTGAGGGGGACTGTGGCTGAGGGGGACTGTGGCTGAGGGGGACGGTGGCTGAGGGGGACTGTGGCTGAGGGGGACTGTGGCTGAGGGGGACTGTGGCTGAGGGGGACTGTGGCTGAGGGGGACGGTGGCTGAGGGGGACGGTGGCTGAGGGGGACGGTGGCTGAGGGGGACTGTGACTGAGGGGGACTGTGACTGAGGGGGACTGTGGCTGAGGGGGACGGTGGCTGAGGGGGACGGTGGCTGAGGGGACTGTGACTGAGGGGGACTGTGGCTGAGGGGACGGTGGCTGAGGGGGACGGTGGCTGAGGGGGACGGTGGCTGAGGGGGACGGTGGCTGAGGGGGACGGTGGCTGAGGGGGACGGTGGCTGGGGACGGTGGCTGAGGGGGACTGTGACTGAGGGGGACTGTGGCTGAGGGGGACTGTGGCTGAGGGGGACTGTGACTGAGGGGGACGGTGGCTGAGGGGGACGGTGACTGAGGGGACTGTGACTGAGGGGGACGGTGGCTGAGGGGGACGGTGACTGAGGGGACGGTGACTGAGGGGGACGGTGGCTGAGGGGGACGGTGGCTGAGGGGGACGGTGACTGAGGGGGACGGTGGCTGAGGGGGACTGTGGCTGAGGGGGACTGTGGCTGAGGGGACTGTGACTGAGGGGGACTGTGGCTGAGGGGGACTGTGGCTGAGGGGGACGGTGGCTGAGGGGACGGTGGCTGAGGGGGACTGTGACTGAGGGGGACGGTGGCTGAGGGGGACGGTGGCTGAGGGGGACGGTGGCTGAGGGGGACTGTGACTGAGGGGGACGGTGACTGAGGGGGACGGTGACTGAGGGGGACTGTGGCTGAGGGGGACTGTGGCTGAGGGGGACTGTGACTGAGGGGGACGGTGGCTGAGGGGACGGTGGCTGAGGGGGACGGTGGCTGAGGGGGACGGTGACTGAGGGGGACGGTGACTGAGGGGGACTGTGACTGAGGGGGACTGTGACTGAGGGGGACGGTGACTGAGGGGGACTGTGGCTGAGGGGGACTGTGACTGAGGGGGACTGTGGCTGAGGGGGACTGTGGCTGAGGGGGACTGTGGCTGAGGGGGACTGTGGCTGAGGGGGACTGTGGCTGAGGGGGACTGTGACTGAGGGGGACTGTGGCTGAGGGGGACGGTGGCTGAGGGGGACGGTGACTGAGGGGGACGGTGGCTGAGGGGGACTGTGGCTGAGGGGGACGGTGACTGAGGGGGACTGTGACTGAGGGGGACTGTGACTGAGGGGGACGGTGACTGAGGGGGACGGTGACTGAGGGGGACGGTGGCTGAGGGGGACGGTGGCTGAGGGGACGGTGACTGGGGACGGTGGCTGAGGGGGACGGTGGCTGAGGGGGACGGTGGCTGAGGGGGACGGTGGCTGAGGGGGACGGTGGCTGAGGGGGACGGTGGCTGAGGGGGACGGTGGCTGAGGGGACGGTGGCTGAGGGGGACGGTGGCTGAGGGGGACGGTGGCTGAGGGGACGGTGGCTGAGGGGGACGGTGGCTGAGGGGGACGGTGGCTGAGGGGGACGGTGACTGAGGGAGCTCGGGAAAGCGAGGGAGAGAGTAGGGAAAGACTGATTGGTTACAAGTTAATGTTGTGTGTGTGTTCACTTTCTCTCTCCAGTCAGGGTGGTGAGATTCAACAGAGACAGAGCTGGTCCAGATATCAGTCAGGAGGAACCATCTAACTCCTACAACACTACTGAGACTGGCTTCAGGTATATACACACCTAACCCTGGACTGGCTTCAGATATATATACACACCTAACCCTGGACTGGCTTCAGATATATACACACCTAACCCTGGACTGGCTTCAGGTATATACACACCTAACCCTGGACTGGCTTCAGGTATATACACACCTAACCCTGGACTGGCTTCAGGTATATACACACCTAACCCTGGACTGACTTCAGATATATATATATATATATACACACCTAACCCTGGACTGGCTTCAGATATATATATATATATACACACCTAACCCTGGACTGACTTCAGATATATATATACACACCTAACCCTGGACTGACTTCAGATATATATATATATATATATACACACCTAACCCTGGACTGACTTCAGATATATATATATATATACACACCTAACCCTGGACTGACTTCAGATATATATATATACACACCTAACCCTGGACTGGCTTCAGATATATATATATATATATATACACACCTAACCCTGGACTGACTTCAGATATATATATATATATACACACCTAACCCTGGACTGGCTTCAGGTATATACACACCTAACCCTGGACTGGCTTCAGATATATATATATATATATATATATATATATATACACCTAACCCTGGACTGACTTCAGATATATATATATATATATATATATATATATATATATATATATATACACCTAACCCTGGACTGACTTCAGATATATATATATATATATATATATATACACACCTAACCCTGGACTGGCTTCAGATATATATATATATATATACACACCTAACCCTGGACTGACTTCAGATATATATATATATATACACACCTAACCCTGGACTGACTTCAGATATATATATATATATATACACCTAACCCTGGACTGACTTCAGATATATATATATATATATATATATATACACACCTAACCCTGGACTGGCTTCAGATATATATATATATATATATATACACACCTAACCCTGGACTGACTTCAGATATATATATATATATACACACCTAACCCTGGACTGACTTCAGATATATATATATATATATATATACACACCTAACCCTGGACTGGCTTCAGATATATATATATATACACACCTAACCCTGGACTGGCTTCAGATATATATATATATATATACACACCTAACCCTGGACTGGCTTCAGATATATATATATATATATATATATATACACCTAACCCTGGACTGGCTTCAGATATATATATATATATATACACACCTAACCCTGGACTGACTTCAGATATATATATATACACACCTAACCCTGGACTGACTTCAGGTATATACACACCTAACCCTGGACTGGCTTCAGGTATATATATATATACACACCTAACCCTGGACTGGCTTCAGGTATATATATATATATATACACACCTAACCCTGGACTGGCTTCAGATATATATATATATACACACCTAACCCTGGACTGACTTCAGGTATATATATATACACACCTAACCCTGGACTGGCTTCAGATATATATATATATACACACCTAACCCTGGACTGACTTCAGGTATATATATATATATATACACACCTAACCCTGGACTGGCTTCAGGTATATATATATACACACCTAACCCTGGACTGACTTCAGGTATATATATATATATATACACACCTAACCCTGGACTGGCTTCAGATATATATATATATACACACCTAACCCTGGACTGACTTCAGGTATATATATATACACACCTAACCCTGGACTGGCTTCAGATATATATATATATACACACCTAACCCTGGACTGGCTTCAGATATATATATATATATATACACACCTAACCCTGGACTGGCTTCATATATATATATATATATATACACACCTAACCCTGGACTGGCTTCAGGTATATACACACCTAACCCTGGACTGGCTTCAGATATATATATATATATATATATATATATATATATATATATATATATATATATATATATATATATATATACACCTAACCCTGGACTGACTTCAGATATATATATATATATATACACCTAACCCTGGACTGACTTCAGATATATATATATATATATATATATACACACCTAACCCTGGACTGGCTTCAGATATATATATATATATATATATACACCTAACCCTGGACTGGCTTCAGATATATATATATATATATATATATATATATATATATACACACCTAACCCTGGACTGGCTTCAGATATATATATACACACCTAACCCTGGACTGATTTCAGATATATATATATATATATACACACCTAACCCTGGACTGACTTCAGATATATATATATATATATATATATATATACACCTAACCCTGGACTGACTTCAGATATATATATATATATATATACACCTAACCCTGGACTGACTTCAGATATATATATATATATATACACACCTAACCCTGGACTGGCTTCAGATATATATATATATATACATACACCTAACCCTGGACTGGCTTCAGATATATATATATATATATATACACCTAACCCTGGACTGGCTTCAGATATATATATATATATATATATACACACCTAACCCTGGACTGGCTTCAGGTATATATATATATATATACACACCTAACCCTGGACTGACTTCAGGTATATATATATATATATACACACCTAACCCTGGACTGACTTCAGATATAATATATATATATACACCTAACCCTGGACTGACTTCAGATATATATATATATATATATATACACACCTAACCCTGGACTGACTTCAGATATAATATATATATATACACCTAACCCTGGACTGACTTCAGATATATATATATATATATATATATATATATACACCTAACCCTGGACTGGCTTCAGATATATATATATATATACACACCTAACCCTGGACTGACTTCAGATATATATATATATATATATATACACCTAACCCTGGACTGGCTTCAGATATATATATATATATACACACCTAACCCTGGACTGACTTTAGATATATATATATATATATATATATACACACCTAACCCTGGACTGACTTCAGATATATATATATATATATACACACCTAACCCTGGACTGACTTCAGGTATATATATATATATATACACACCTAACCCTGGACTGACTTCAGATATAATATATATATATACACCTAACCCTGGACTGACTTCAGATATATATATATATATATACACCTAACCCTGGACTGACTTCAGATATATATATATATATATATATATATACACCTAACCCTGGACTGGCTTCAGATATATATATATATATACACACCTAACCCTGGACTGACTTCAGATATAATATATATATATACACCTAACCCTGGACTGACTTCAGATATATATATATATATATATATATATATATATATATACACCTAACCCTGGACTGGCTTCAGATATATATATATATATACACACCTAACCCTGGACTGACTTTAGATATATATATATATATATATATATATACACCTAACCCTGGACTGGCTTCAGGTATATATATATATATATATACACACCTAACCCTGGACTGACTTCAGATATATATATATATATATATACACACCTAACCCTGGACTGACTTCAGATATATATATATATATATATATATACACACCTAACCCTGGACTGACTTCAGATATATATATATATATATACACACCTAACCCTGGACTGACTTCAGATATATATATATATATATATACACACCTAACCCTGGACTGGCTTCAGGTATATATATATACACACCTAACCCTGGACTGGCTTCAGATATATATATATATATATACACCTAACCCTGGACTGACTTCAGATATATATATATATATACACACCTAACCCTGGACTGGCTTCAGATATATATATATATATACACACCTAACCCTGGACTGGCTTCAGATATATATATATATATATACACCTAACCCTGGACTGATTTCAGATATATATATATATATATACACACCTAACCCTGGACTGACTTCAGATATATATATATATATATACACACCTAACCCTGGACTGACTTCAGATATATATATATATATATACACACCTAACCCTGGACTGACTTCAGATATATATATATATATACACACCTAACCCTGGACTGATTTCAGATATATATATATATATACACACCTAACCCTGGACTGATTTCAGATATATATATATATATACACACCTAACCCTGGACTGGCTTCAGGTATATATATATACACACCTAACCCTGGACTGGCTTCAGGTATATATATATATATATATATATACACACCTAACCCTGGACTGACTTCAGATATATATATATATATATATACACACCTAACCCTGGACTGACTTCAGATATATATATATATATACACACCTAACCCTGGACTGACTTCAGATATATATATATATATACACACCTAACCCTGGACTGATTTCAGATATATATATATATATATATATATATATATATATATACACCTAACCCTGGACTGACTTCAGATATATATATATATATATATATATACACACCTAACCCTGGACTGGCTTCAGATATATATATATATATATATATATATACACCTAACCCTGGACTGATTTCAGATATATATATATATATATACACCTAACCCTGGACTGGCTTCAGATATATATATATATATATACACACCTAACCCTGGACTGACTTCAGATATATATATATATATATACACACCTAACCCTGGACTGACTTCAGATATATATATATATATATACACACCTAACCCTGGACTGACTTCAGATATATATATATATATATATACACACCTAACCCTGGACTGGCTTCAGATATATATATATATATATACACACCTAACCCTGGACTGACTTCAGATATACAGTGCCTTGCGAAAGTATTTGGCCCCCTTGAACTTTGCGACCTTTTGCCACATTTCAGGCTTCAAACATAACGATATAAAACTGTATTTGTTTGTGAAGAATCAACAACAAGTGGGACACAATCATGAAGTGGAACAACATTTATTGGATATTTCAAACTTTTTTAACAAATCAAAAACTGAAAAATTGGGCGTGCAAAAATATATATATATATACACACCTAACCCTGGACTGACTTCAGATATATATATATATATATATACACACCTAACCCTGGACTGGCTTCAGATATATATATATATATATACACCTAACCCTGGACTGACTTATGTTAACACCTAATGTTGCCTTTTTATTGTTCTAACGTTGTCCTGACCTTGTTTTAAAGTTCTGACATTGTTCCAACGTTATCCTGTTCCTCTCCAGAGAGGGCTCCAGTCTGGAGGAGGTAGTGGAGAAACAAGCTGATCTCATCGACTACCTGAAGCAACACAACACCTTACTGAGCAAGAGACTGCTCAACATGACTGTACAGCACTGACCGCAATACAACCACAATACGACCACAACACCACCATAAGAGACAGAGAGAGGAGGATGGAAGAAGAGAAGAGTGTCACAGATTAGAGGCCTGACCACCCCAAGTGACCTCTGGGTAGTGTGTGTGCGTAGAGATTGTGTGTGTGCGTAGAGATTGTGTGTCTGTGTAGAGATTGTGTGTGAAAAGGGTATTCATTAGATATATGTGAGAAAGAGGGAGAAGAAGGGAGGAGAGATGAGGGAGAGAGAGAGAGAAAAAGAGGGAGCGAGAGAGAGAGAGAGAGAGAGAGAGAGAGACGAGGGAGGGAACCATGTTATCAGGGTCGTGTGTGTGTGTGTGTGTGTGTGTGTGTGTGTGTGTGTGTGTGTGTGTGTGTGTTCCACAGAAATGTTTTACGTGTGTTTTCTCCCTGCAGTGTGTTTTTATATAAACTCAGCAAAAAATGAAATGTTCTCTCACTGTCAACTGCATTTATTTTCTGCAAACGTAACGTGTAAATATTTGTATGAACATAAGATTCAGCAACTGAGACATAAACTGAACAAGTTCCACAGACATGTGACTAACAGAAATGGAATAATGTGTCCCTGAACAAAGGGGGGGGTCAAAATCAAAAGTAACAGTCAGTATCTGGTGTGGCCACCAGCTGCATTAAGTACTGCAGTGCATCTCCTCCTCATGGACTGCACCAGATTTGCCAGTTCTTGCTGTGAGATGTTACCCCACTCTTCCACCAAGGCACCTGCAAGTTCTAATGCTGGAGGGTCATGTCAGGATGAGCCTGCAGGAAGGGTACCACATGAGGGAGGAGGATGTCTTCCCTGTTACGCACAGCGTCATTGAGGGCAATCTCAACAACAAGCTCTGTCCGATGATGCTGTGACATATTGCCCCAGACCATGACGGACCCTCCACCTCCAAATCGATCCCACTCCAGACTACAGGCATCGGCGTAACCATCATTCCTTTGATGATATTTGTGAATCCGACCATCACCCCTGGTGAGACCAAACCGCTACTCGTCAGTGAAGAGCACCTTTTGCCTGTCCTGTCTGGTCCAGCGACGTTGTTGCCTGTGATATCTGGTGAGGACCTGCCTTACAACGGGCCTACAAGCCCTCAGTCCAGCCTCTCTCAGCCTATTGCGGACAGTCTGAGCACTGATGGAGGGATTGTGCGTTCCTGGTGTAACTCGGGCAGTTGTTGTTGCCATCCTGTACCTGTCCCGCAGTTGTGATGTTCAGATGTACCGATACTGTGCAGGTGTTGTTACACGTGGTCTGCCACTGCGAGGACGATCAGCTGTCCGTCCTGTCTCCCTGTAGCGCTGTCTTAGCAGTCTCACAGTACAGACATTGCAATTTATTGCCCTGGCCACATCTGCAGTCCTCATGCCTCCTTGCAGCATGCCTAAGGCACATTTAAACAGATGAGCAGGGACACTGGGCATCTTTCTTTTGGTGTTTTTCAGAGTCAGTAGAAAGTCCTCTTTAGTGTCCTAAGTTTTCATAACTGTGACCTTAATTGCCTACCGTCTGTAAGCTTAACGACCGTTCCACAGGTGCGTGTTCATTAATTGTTTATGCTTCATTGAACAAGCATGGGAAACAGTGTTTAAACGCTTTACAATGAAGATCTGTGAAGTTATTTGTGTTTTTAACGAATTACCTTTGAAAGACCGGATCCTGAAAAAGGAACGTTTCTTTTTTTGCTGAGTTTAGTCCTGGTGACTTAATGTGTAAATGAGGTTAATAAATGGAAGTGAAACGAAAACAGCTGTGTTCTGTAGTTACCTGGACAACATGATATCTCTAACTGTACCATGTTGTAACACCCACTGAGACTCCTACCATTCCTAATGGGCTGGACTGAGACTCCTACCATTCCTAATGGGATGGACTGAGACTCCTACCATTCCTAATGGGCTGGACTGAGACTCCTACCATTCCTAATGGGCTGGACTGAGACTCCTACCATTCCTAATGGGATGGACTGAGACTCCTACCATTCCTAATGGGCTGGAATGAGACTCCTACATTCCTAATGGGCTGGACTGAGACTCCTACCATTCCTAATGGGCTGAACTGAGACTCCTACCATTCCTAATTAAAAAAAAAAAGAAATTACCTTTATTTTACTAGGCAAGTCAGTTAAGAACAAATTCTTATTTTCAATGACGGCCTAGGAACAGTGGGTTAACTGCCTGTTCAGGGGCAGAACGACAGATTTGCACCTTGTCAGCTCGGGGATTTGAACTTGCAACCTTCCGGTTACTCGTCCAACTCTCTAACCACTAGGCTACCCTGCCGCCCTGCCGCCACCTGGGATGGACTGAGACTCCTACCATTCCTAATGGGATGGACTGAGACTCCTACCATTCCTAATGGGATGGACTGAGACTCCTACCATTCCTAATGGGCTGGACTGAGACTCCTACCATTCCTAATGGGCTGGACTGAGACTCCTACCATTCCTAATGGGCTGGACTGAGACTCCTACCATTCCTAATGGGATGGACTGAGACTCCTACCATTCCTAATGGGATGGACTGAGACTCCTACCATTCCTAATGGGATGGACTGAGACTCCTACCATTCCTAATGGGATGGATGAGACTCCTACCACTAATGGGATGGACTCCTACCATTCCTAATGGGATGGACTGAGACTCCTACCATTCCTAATGGGATGGACTGAGACTCCTACCATTCCTAATGGGCTGGACTGAGACTCCTACCATTCCTAATGGGATGGACTGAGACTCCTACCATTCATAATGGGATGGACTGAGACTCCTACCATTCCTAATGGGATGGACTGAGACTCCTACCATTCCTAATGGGATGGACTGAGACTCCTACCATTCCTAATGGGATGGACTGAGACTCCTACCATTCCTAATGGGATGGACTGAGACTCCTACCATTCCTAATGGGATGGACTGAGACTCCTACCATTCCTAATGGGATGGACTGAGACTCCTACCATTCCTAATGGGATGGACTGAGACTCCTACCATTCCTAATGGGATGGACTGAGACTCCTACCATTCCTAATGGGATGGACTGAGACTCCTACCATTCCTAATGGGATGGACTGAGACTCCTACCATTCCTAATGGGATGGACTGAGACTCCTACCATTCCTAATGGGATGGACTGAGACTCCTACCATTCCTAATGGGATGGGGACTCCTACCATTCCTAATGGGATGGACTGAGACTCCTACCATTCCTAATGGGCTGGACTGAGACTCCTACCATTCCTAATGGGATGGACTGAGACTCCTACCATTCCTAATGGGCTGGACTGGACTCCTACCATTCATAATGGGATGGACTGAGACTCCTACCATTCCTAATGGGGACTCCTACCATTCCTAATGGACTGAGACTCCTACCATTCCTAATGGGATGGACTGAGACTCCTACCATTCCTAATGGGATGGACTGGACTCCTACCATTCCTAATGGGCTGGACTGAGACTCCTACCATTCCTAATGGGCTGGACTGAGACTCCTACCATTCCTAATGGGCTGGACTGAGACTCCTACCATTCCTAATGGGCTGGACTGAGACTCCTACCATTCCTAATGGGATGGACTGAGACTCCTACCATTCCTAATGGGATGGACTGAGACTCCTACCATTCCTAATGGGCATTACACCAGACTGAAAAGAGTATAAACAGATTGTTTTATTATTAAAAGGTCATTAATTAGAACATACTGTACATTTGAAGTGCATTTCTCCCATAAAAACACTTATTCTGTATATTGTATTAGTCTGAGCTGTAGTTTTTATGGTACCCAGATGGTACTGTAGTATATAGTATAAATGTCTCAGTACCCAGATAGATGGCGGTGGTATATAGTATAAATGTTTTGGTACTGTGGTATATAGTATAAATGTCTTGGTACTGTGGTATATAGTATAAATGTCTCAGTACCCAGATAGATGGCGGTGGTATATAGTATAAATGTCTCAGTACCCAGATAGATGGCGGTGGTATATAGTATAAATGTCTCAGTACCCAGATAGATGGCGGTGGTATATAGTATAAATGTCTTGGTACTGTGGTATATAGTATAAATGTCTTGGTACTGTGGTATATAGTATAAATGTCTTGGTACTGTGGTATATAGTATAAATATCTTGGTACTGTGGTATATAGTATAAATATCTTGGTACTGTGGTATATAGTATAAATATCTTGGTACTGTGGTATATAGTATAAATGTCTTGGTACTGTGGTATATAGTATAAATGTCTTGGTACTGTGGTATATAGTATAAATGTCTCAGTACCCAGATAGATGGCGGTGGTATATAGTATAAATGTCTTGGTACTGTGGTATATAGTATAAATGTCTTGGTACTGTGGTATATAGTATAAATGTCTTGGAACTGTGGTATATAGTATAAATGTCTCAGTACCCAGATAGATGGCGGTGGTATATAGTATAAATGTCTCAGTACCCAGATAGATGGCGGTGGTATATAGTATAAATGTCTCAGTACCCAGATAGATGGCGGTGGTATATAGTATAAATGTCTCAGTACCCAGATAGATGGCGGTGGAATATAGTATAAATGTCTTGGAACTGTGGTATATAGTATAAATGTCTTGGTACTGTGGTATATAGTATAAATGTTTTGGTACTGTGGTATATAGTATAAATGTCTCAGTACCCAGATAGATGGCGGTGGTATATAGTATAAATGTCTCAGTACCCAGATAGATGGCGGTGGTATATAGTATAAATGTCTCAGTACCCAGATAGATGGCGGTGGTATGTATATGAAGTGATGTGAGCAGGAAGGCAGGTAGTCTAGTGACTCCAGTTCATATCTTTTGTCTATTCAACAGCAGCAGCAGTAGTCCTCTCTCTCTTCTCTGCCCAAACTCCCAGTCTCAGCACAGGCTATGTCTCTCGCTCAGTCTTCAGTCCTTCAGCGCCGTGTTTCCGGACTCCGTGTCCACAGGTGTGTCCCCACAGGTGTGTCCCCACAGGTGTGTGTGGTGTCCTGTGGGGGGAAGAGGAGGGGTGAGGATGTCACAGAGATTCTCCTCTTCTCTCTAACCTCCATGTTCACTCTGTTACACCTAGGCAGAGAGAATATAGACAGTGATATGGGTCAGGCAGAGAGAATATAGACAGTGGGTCAGGCAGAGAGAATATAGACAGTGGGTCAGGCAGAGAGAATATAGACAGTGGGTCAGGCAGAGAATATAGACAGTGGGTCAGGCAGAGAGAATATAGACAGTGTTATGGGTCAGGCAGAGAGAATATAGACAGTGGGTCAGGCAGAGAGAATATAGACAGTGGGTCAGGCAGAGAGAATATAGACAGTGGGTCAGGCAGAGAGAATATAGACAGTGGGTCAGGCAGAGAGAATATAGACAGTGGGTCAGGCAGAGAGAATATAGACAGTGGGTCAGGCAGAGAGAATATAGACAGTGGGTCAGGCAGAGAGAATATAGACAGTGGGTCAGGCAGAGAGAATATAGACAGTGGGTCAGGCAGAGAGAATATAGACAGTGTTATGGGTCAGGCAGAGAATATAGACAGTGGGTCAGGCAGAGAATATAGACAGTGGGTCAGGCAGAGAGAATATAGACAGTGGGTCAGGCAGAGAGAATATAGACAGTGGGTCAGGCAGAGAGAATATAGACAGTGGGTCAGGCAGAGAGAATATAGACAGTGGGTCAGGCAGAGAGAATATAGACAGTGGGTCAGGCAGAGAATATAGACAGTGGGTCAGGCAGAGAGAATATAGACAGTGGGTCAGGCAGAGAGAATATAGACAGTGTGAATGGTCAGGAAGAGAGAATATATACAGTGGGTCAGGCAGAGAGAATATAGACAGTGGGTCAGGCAGAGAGAATATAGACAGTGGGTCAGGCAGAGAGAATATAGACAGTGGGTCAGGCAGAGAGAATATAGACAGTGGGTCAGGCAGAGAGAATATAGACAGTTGGTCAGGCAGAGAGAATATAGACAGTTGGTCAGGCAGAGAGAATATAGACAGTGGGCCAGGCAGAGAATATAGACAGTGGGTCAGGCAGAGAGAATATAGACAGTTGGTCAGGCAGAGAGAATATAGACAGTGGGTCAGGCAGAGAGAATATAGACAGTGTTATGGGTCAGGCAGAGAGAATAGACAGTGGGTCAGGCAGAGAGAATATAGACAGTGGGTCAGGCAGAGAGAATATAGACAGTGGGTCAGGCAGAGAGAATATAGACAGTGGGTCAGGCAGAGAGAATATAGTCAGTGTTATGGGTCAGGCAGAGAGAATATAGACAGTGGGTCAGGCAGAGAGAATATAGACAGTTGGTCAGGCAGAGAGAATATAGACAGTGTTATGGGTCAGGCAGAGAATATAGACAGTGGGTCAGGCAGAGAGAATATAGACAGTGGGTCAGGCAGAGAGAATATAGACAGTGGGTCAGGCAGAGAGAATATAGACAGTGGGTCAGGCAGAGAATATAGACAGTGGGTCAGGCAGAGAATATAGACAGTGGGTCAGGCAGAGAATATAGACAGTGGGTCAGGCAGAGAATATAGACAGTGGGTCAGGCAGAGAGAATATAGACAGTGTTATGGGTCAGGCAGAGAGAATATAGACAGTGGGTCAGGCAGAGAATATAGACAGTGGGTCAGGCAGAGAGAATATAGACAGTGGGTCAGGCAGAGAGAATATAGACAGTGGGTCAGGCAGAGAGAATATAGACAGTGGGTCAGGCAGAGAGAATATAGACAGTGGGTCAGGCAGAGAGAATATAGACAGTGGGTCAGGCAGAGAATATAGACAGTGGGTCAGGCAGAGAGAATATAGACAGTGGGTCAGGCAGAGAGAATATAGACAGTGGGTCAGGCAGAGAGAATATAGACAGTGGGTCAGGCAGAGAGAATATAGACAGTGGGTCAGGCAGAGAATAGAATATAGACAGTGGGTCAGGCAGAGAGAATATAGACAGTGGGTCAGGCAGAGAATATAGACAGTGGGTCAGGCAGAGAGAATATAGACAGTGGGTCAGGCAGAGAGAATATAGACAGTGGGTCAGGCAGAGAGAATATAGACAGTGGGTCAGGCAGAGAGAATATAGACAGTGGGTCAGGCAGAGAGAATATAGACAGTGGGTCAGGCAGAGAGAATATAGACAGTGGGTCAGGCAGAGAGAATATAGACAGTGGGTCAGGCAGAGAGAATATAGACAGTGGGTCAGGCAGAGAGAATATAGACAGTGGGTCAGGCAGAGAGAATATAGACAGTGGGTCAGGCAGAGAGAATATAGACAGTGGGTCAGGCAGAGAGAATATAGACAGTGGGTCAGGCAGAGAATATAGACAGTGGGTCAGGCAGAGAGAATATAGACAGTGGGTCAGGCAGAGAATATAGACAGTGGGTCAGGCAGAGAGAATATAGACAGTGGGTCAGGCAGAGAGAATATAGACAGTGGGTCAGGCAGAGAGAATATAGACAGTGGGTCAGGCAGAGAGAATATAGACAGTGGGTCAGGCAGAGAATATAGACAGTGGGTCAGGCAGAGAGAATATAGACAGTGGGTCAGGCAGAGAGAATATAGACAGTGGGTCAGGCAGAGAATATAGACAGTGGGTCAGGCAGAGAATATAGACAGTGGGTCAGGCAGAGAGAATATAGACAGTGGGTCAGGCAGAGAGAATATAGACAGTGGGTCAGGCAGAGAGAATATAGACAGTGGGTCAGGCAGAGAGAATATAGACAGTGGGTCAGGCAGAGAGAATATAGACAGTGGGTCAGGCAGAGAATATAGACAGTGGGTCAGGCAGAGAGAATATAGACAGTGGGTCAGGCAGAGAGAATATAGACAGTGGGTCAGGCAGAGAGAATATAGACAGTGGGTCAGGCAGAGAGAATATAGACAGTGGGTCAGGCAGAGAGAATATAGACAGTGGGTCAGGCAGTCAGGCAGAGAGAATATAGACAGTGGGTCAGGCAGAGAGAATATAGACAGTGGGTCAGGTAGAGAGAATATAGACAGTGGGTCAGGCAGAGAGAAATATAGACAGTGGGTCAGGCAGAGAGAATATAGACAGTGGGTCAGGCAGAGAGAATATAGACAGTGTTATGGGTCAGGCAGAGAGAATATAGACAGTGGGTCAGGCAGAGAATATAGACAGTGGGTCAGGCAGAGAGAATATAGACAGTGGGTCAGGCAGAGAGAATATGGGTCAGGCAGAGAGAATATAGACAGTGGGTCAGGCAGAGAGAATATAGACAGTGGGTCAGGCAGAGAGAATATAGACAGTGGGTCAGGCAGAGAGAATATAGACAGTGGGTCAGGCAGAGAGAATATAGACAGTGGGTCAGGCAGAGAGAATATAGACAGTGGGTCAGGCAGAGAGAATATAGACAGTGGGTCATGGGCAGAGAGAATATAGACAGTGGGTCAGGCAGAGAGAATATAGACAGTGGGTCAGGCAGAGAGAATATAGACAGTGGGTCAGGCAGAGAGAATATAGACAGTGGGTCAGGCAGAGAGAATATAGACAGTGGGTCAGGCAGAGAGAATATAGACAGTGGGTCAGGCAGAGAGAATATAGACAGTGGGTCAGGCAGAGAGAATATAGACAGTGGGTCAGGCAGAGAGAATATAGACAGTGGGTCAGGCAGAGAGAATATAGACAGTGGGTCAGGCAGAGAGAATATAGACAGTGGGTCAGGCAGAGAGAATATAGACAGACAGAATATAGACAGTGGGTCAGGCAGAGAGAATATAGACAGTGGGTCAGGCAGAGAATATAGACAGTGGGTCAGGCAGAGAGAATATAGACAGTGGGTCAGGCAGAGAGAATATAGACAGTGGGTCAGGCAGAGAGAATATAGACAGTGGGTCAGGCAGAGAATATAGACAGTGGGTCAGGCAGAGAGAATATAGACAGTGGGTCAGGCAGAGAGAATATAGACAGTGGGTCAGGCAGAGAGAATATAGACAGTGGGTCAGGCAGAGAGAATATAGACAGTGGGTCAGGCAGAGAGAATATAGACAGTGGGTCAGGCAGAGAGAATATAGACAGTGGGTCAGGCAGAGAGAATATAGACAGTGGGTCAGGCAGAGAGAATATAGACAGTGGGTCAGGCAGAGAGAATATAGACAGTGTTATGGGTGGAGAATATCAGTGGGTCAGGTAGAGAGAATATAGACAGTGGGTCAGGCAGAGAGAATATAGACAGTGGGTCAGGCAGAGAGAATATAGACAGTGGGTCAGGCAGAGAGAATATAGACAGTGGGTCAGGCAGAGAGAATATAGACAGTGGGTCAGGCAGAGAGAATATAGACAGTGTTATGGGTCAGGCAGAGAGAATATAGACAGTGGGTCAGGTAGAGAGAATATAGACAGTGGGTCAGGCAGAGAGAATATAGACAGTGGGTCAGGCAGAGAATATAGACAGTGGGTCAGGCAGAGAGAATATAGACAGTGGGTCAGGCAGAGAGAATATAGACAGTGGGTCAGGCAGAGAGAATATAGACAGTGGGTCAGGCAGAGAGAATATAGACAGTGGGTCAGGCAGAGAGAATATAGACAGTGTTATGGGTCAGGCAGAGAGAATATAGACAGTGGGTCAGGCAGAGAGAATATAGACAGTGGGTCAGGCAGAGAATATAGACAGTGGGTCAGGCAGAGAGAATATAGACAGTGGGTCAGGCAGAGAGAATATAGACAGTGGGTCAGGCAGAGAGAATATAGACAGTGGGTCAGGCAGAGAATATAGACAGTGGGTCAGGCAGAGAGAATATAGACAGTGGGTCAGGCAGAGAATATAGACAGTGTTATGGGTCAGGCAGAGAGAATATAGACAGTGGGTCAGGCAGAGAGAATATAGACAGTGGGTCAGGCAGAGAGAATATAGACAGTGGGTCAGGCAGAGAATATAGACAGTGGGTCAGGCAGAGAGAATATAGACAGTGGGTCAGGCAGAGAGAATATAGACAGTGGGTCAGGCAGAGAATATAGACAGTGTTATGGGTCAGGCAGAGAGAATATAGACAGTGGGTCAGGCAGAGAGAATATAGACAGTGGGTCAGGCAGAGAGAATATAGACAGTGGGTCAGGCAGAGAGAATATAGACAGTGGGTCAGGTAGAGAGAATATAGACAGTGGGTCAGGCAGAGAGAATATAGACAGTGGGTCAGGTAGAGAGAATATAGACAGTGGGTCAGGCAGAGAATATAGACAGTGTTATGGGTCAGGCAGAGATAATATAGACAGTGGGTCAGGCAGAGAATATAGACAGTGTTATGGGTCAGGCAGAGAGAATATAGACAGTGGGTCAGGCAGAGAATATAGACAGTGGGTCAGGCAGAGAGAATATAGACAGTGGGTCAGGCAGAGAGAATATAGACAGTGGGTCAGGCAGAGAGAATATAGACAGTGGGTCAGGCAGAGAGAATATAGACAGTGGGTCAGGCAGAGAGAATATAGACAGTGTTATGGGTCAGGCAGAGAGAATATAGACAGTGGGTCAGGCAGAGAGAATATAGACAGTGGGTCAGGCAGAGAGAATATAGACAGTGTTATGGGTCAGGCAGAGAGAATATAGACAGTGGGTCAGGCAGAGAGAATATAGACAGTGTTATGGGTCAGGCAGAGAGAATATAGACAGTGGGTCAGGCAGAGAGAATATAGACAGTGGGTCAGGCAGAGAGAATATAGACAGTGGGTCAGGCAGAGAGAATATAGACAGTGGGTCAGGCAGAGAGAATATAGACAGTGGGTCAGGCAGAGAGAATATAGACAGTGGGTCAGGCAGAGAGAATATAGACAGTGGGTCAGGCAGAGAGAATATAGACAGTGGGTCAGGCAGAGAGAATATAGACAGTGGGTCAGGCAGAGAGAATATAGACAGTGGGTCAGGCAGAGAGAATATAGACAGTGGGTCAGGCAGAGAGAATATAGACAGTGGGTCAGGCAGAGAGAATATAGACAGTGGGTCAGGCAGAGAGAATATAGACAGTGGGTCAGTGGGAATATAGACAGTGGGTCAGGCAGAGAGAATATAGACAGTGGGTCAGGCAGAGAGAATATAGACAGTGTTATGGGTCAGGCAGGAACCTTTTAGCAGTGTGCATGTGAGACGGGGCAGACCGCCCTCCTCAGTTTAAACCATGTTGTTTGAGAATGATTCTCACTCTCTCGTCAGTTAAGAACAAATTCTTAGTTACAATGACGGCCTACCAGGGAACAGGTTAACTGCCTTGTTCAGGGGCAGAATGACCGATTTTTACCTTGTCAGCTCGGGGATTCGATCCAGAAACCTTTCGGTTACTGGCCCAACGATCTAACCACTAGGTTACCTGCTGGTTACTGGCCCAACGATCTAACCACGAGGCTACCTGCTGGTTACTGGCCCAACGATCTAACCACTAGGTTACCTGCTGGTTACTGGCCCAACGATCTAACCACTAGGTTACCTGCTGGTTACTGGCCCAACGATCTAACCACGAGGTTACCTGCTGGTTACTGGCCCAACGATCTAACCACTAGGTTACCTGCTGGTTACTGGCCCAACGATCTAACCACTAGGTTACCTTCTGGTTACTGGCCCAACGATCTAACCACGAGGTTACCTGCTGGTTACTGGCCCAACGATCTAACCACTAGGTTACCTGCTGGTTACTGGCCCAACGATCTAACACGAGGTTACCTGCAACGATCTAACCACTAGGTTACCTGCTGGTTACTGGCCCAACGATCTAACCACGAGGTTACCTGCTGGTTACTGGCCCAACGATCTAACCACTAGGTTACCTGCTGGTTACTGGCCCAGGATCTAACCACTAGGTTACCTGCTGGTTACTGGCCCAACGATCTAACCACTAGGTTACCTGCTGGTTACTGGCCCAACGATCTAACCACTAGGTTACCTGCTGGTTACTGGCCCAATGATCTAACCACTAGTTTACCTGCTGGTTACTGGCCCAACGATCTAACCACTAGGTTACCTGCTGGTTACTGGCCCAATGATCTAACCACTAGTTTACCTGCTGGTTACTGGCCCAACGATCTAACCACTAGGCTACCTGCCTCCTCTAACCACTAGGTTACCTGCTGGTTACTGGCCCAACGATCTAACCACTAGGTTACCTGCTGGTTACTGGCCCAACGATCTAACCACTAGGTTACCTGCTGGTTACTGGCCCAACGATCTAACCACTAGTTTACCTGCTGGTTACTGGCCCAACGATCTAACCACTAGGCTACCTGCCTCCTCTAACCACTAGGTTACCTGCTGGTTACTGGCCCAACGATCTAACCACTAGGTTACTTGCTGGTTATTGGCCCAACGATCTAACCACGAGGTTACCTGCTGGTTGCTGGCCCAACGATCTAACCACGGGGCTACCTGCTGGTTACTGGCCCAACGATCTAACCACGAGGCTACCTGCTGGTTACTGGCCCAACGATCTAACCACTAGGTTACTTGCTGGTTACTGGCCCAACGATCTAACCACGAGGTTACCTGCTGGTTACTGGCCCAACGATCTAACCACGAGGCTACCTGCTGGTTACTGGCCCAACGATCTAACCACTAGGCTACCTGCCTCCTCTAACCACTAGGTTACCTGCTGGTTACTGGCCCAACGATCTAACCACGAGGTTACCTGCTGGTTACTGGCCCAACAATCTAACCACTAGGTTACCTGCTGGTTACTGGCCCAACGATCTAACCACTAGGTTACCTGCTGGTTACTGGCCCAACGATCTAACCACTAGGTTACCTGCTGGTTACTGGCCCAACGATCTAACCACGAGGTTACCTGCTGGTTACTGGCCCAACGATCTAACCACTAGGTTACCTGCTGGTTACTGGCCCAACGATCTAACCACTAGGTTACCTGCTGGTTACTGGCCCAACGATCTAACCACTAGGTTACCTGCTGGTTACTGGCCCAACGATCTAACCACTAGGTTACCTGCTGGTTACTGGCCCAATGATCTAACCACTAGGTTACCTGCTGGTTACTGGCCCAACGATCTAACCACTAGGTTACCTGCTGGTTACTGGCCCAATGATCTAACCACTAGTTTACCTGCTGGTTACTGGCCCAACGATCTAACCACTAGGTTACCTGCTGGTTACTGGCCCAATGATCTAACCACTAGTTTACCTGCTGGTTACTGGCCCAACGATCTAACCACTAACTCTAACCACTAGGTTACCTGCTGTTACTGGCCCAACGATCTAACCACTAGGTTACCTGCTGGTTACTGGCCCAACAATCTAACCACTAGGTTACCTGCTGGTTACTGGCCCAACGATCTTACCACTAAGTTACCTGCTGGTTACTGGCCCAACGATCTAACCACTAGGTTACCTGCTGGTTACTGGCCCAACGATCTAACCACGAGGTTACCTGCTGGTTACTGGCCCAACGATCTAACCACTAGGTTACCTGCTGGTTACTGGCCCAACGATCTAACCACTAGGTTACCTGCTGGTTACTGGCCCAACGATCTAACCACTAGGTTACCTGCTGGTTACTGGCCCAACGATCTAACCACTAGGTTACCTGCTGGTTACTGGCCCAACGATCTAACCACTAGGTTACCTGCTGGTTACTGGCCCAACGATCTAACCACTAGGTTACCTGCTGGTTACTGGCCCAACGATCTAACCACTAGGTTACCTGCTGGTTACTGGCCCAACGATCTAACCACGAGGTTACCTGCTGGTTACTGGCCCAACGATCTAACCACTAGGTTACCTGCTGGTTACTGGCCCAACGATCTAACCACGAGTTTACCTGCTGGTTACTGGCCCAACGCATCTAACCACGAGGTTACCTGCTGTACTGGCCCAACGATCTAACCACTAGGTTACCTGCTGGTTACTGGCCCAACGATCTAACCACTAGGTTACCTGCCTCCTCTAACCACTAGGTTACCTGCTGGTTACTGGCCCAACGATCTAACCACTAGGTTACCTGCTGGTTACTGGCCCAATGATCTAACCACTAGGTTACCTGCTGGTTACTGGCCCAACGATCTAACCACTAGGTTACCTGCTGGTTACTGGCCCAACGATCTAACCACTAGGTTACCTGCTGGTTACTGGCCCAACGATCTAACCACTAGGTTACCTGCTGGTTACTGGCCCAACGATCTAACCACTAGGTTACCTGCCACCCCGTCTTCTACAGGACTGTGTGAACACAAACCTCTGGTCTTAATCACACACTCCAGCCGCAGCGGGTGTTTCACCCTTTGACCCCTGACATCCCTGGACACGGGTTTGGGTTCGACATGCCCACGCACACACACATTCCCACAGGTGCCGTGTGTCTTACCTCAGGGGAATGGTACTCTGGAGTGCAGGGGCATGCAGCGGCGGTGGGGGCAGTGATGTCTGTGGTACCTTCTCCGTATGTTCAAGATGTCTGGAGGGAGAGAGATTAAGGGTCCATTTGAATTAGGACTAACGCTCAGAAATACCACGTAGTCGCTGCATGGCCTTCACTCTTATAGTGCCTTGCGAAAGTATTCGGCCCCCTTGAACTTTGCGACCTTTTGCCACATTTCAGGCTTCAAACATAAAGATATAAAACTGTATTTTTTTGTGAAGAATCAACAACAAGTGGGACACAATCATGATGTAACGACATTTATTGGATATTTCAAACTTTTAACAAATCAAAAACTGAAAAAATGGGCGTGCAAAATTATTCAGCCCCTTTACTTTCAGTGCAGCAAACTCTCTCCAGAAGTTCAGTGAGGATCTCTGAATGATCCAATGTTGATCAGCCTGTTTCAGTTTATCAGCCTGTTTCGGTTTATCAGCCTGTTTCGGTTTATCAGCCTGTTTCGGTTTATCAGCCTGTTGCTGTTTCAGTTTATCAGCCTGTTTCGGTTTATCAGCCTGTTTCGGTTTATCAGCCTGTTTCGGTTTATCAGCCTGTTGCTGTTTCAGTTTATCAGCCTGTTTTGGTTTATCAGCCTGTTTCGGTTTATCAGCCTGTTTCGGTTTATCAGCCTGTTTCGGTTTATCAGCCTGTTGCTGTTTCAGTTTATCAGCCTGTTTCGGTTTATCAGCCTGTTTCGGTTTATCAGCCTGTTTCGGTTTATCAGCCTGTTGCTGTTTCAGTTTATCAGCCTGTTGCTGTTTCAGTTTATCAGCCTGTTTCGGTTTATCAGCCTGTTTCGGTTTATCAGCCTGTTTCAGTTTATCAGCCTGTTTCGGTTTATCAGCCTGTTTCGGTTTATCAGCCTGTTTCAGTTTATCAGCCTGTTTCAGTTTATCAGCCTGTTTCAGTTTATCAGCCTGTTTCGGTTTATCAGCCTGTTTCGGTTTATCAGCCTGTTTCGGTTTATCAGCCTGTTGCTGTTTCGGTTTATCAGCCTGTTGCGGTTTATCAGCCTGTTTCAGTTTATCAGCCTGTTGCTGTTTCAGTTTATCAGCCTGTTTCAGTTTATCAGCCTGTTTCGGTTTATCAGCCTGTTTCGGTTTATCAGCCTGTTTCAGTTTATCAGCCTGTTGCTGTTTCAGTTTATCAGCCTGTTTCTGTTTATCAGCCTGTTTCAGTTTATCAGCCTGTTTCGGTTTATCAGCCTGTTTCAGTTTCGGTTTATCAGCCTGTTGCTGTTTCAGTTTATCAGCCTGTTTCAGTTTATCAGCCTGTTTCGGTTTATCAGCCTGTTGCTGTTTCAGTTTATCAGCCTGTTTCGGTTTATCAGCCTGTTTCGGTTTATCAGCCTGTTTCGGTTTATCAGCCTGTTTCGGTTTATCAGCCTGTTTCGGTTTATCAGCCTGGTTCGGTTTATCAGCCTGTTTCGGTTTATCAGCCTGTTTCGGTTTATCAGCCTGTTTCAGTTTATCAGCCTGTTGCTGTTTCAGTTTATCAGCCTGTTTCAGTTTATCAGCCTGTTGCTGTTTCAGTTTATCAGCCTGTTTCGGTTTATCAGCCTGTTGCTGTTTCGGTTTATCAGCCTGTTTCGGTTTATCAGCCTGTTTCAGTTTATCAGCCTGTTTCGGTTTATCAGGCTGTTGCTGTTTCGGTTTATCAGCCTGTTGCTGTTTCGGTTTATCAGCCTGTTGCTGTTTCGGTTTATCAGCCTGTTGCTGTTTCAGTTTATCAGCCTGTTTCAGTTTATCAGCCTGTTGCTGTTTCAGTTTATCAGCCTGTTTCAGTTTATCACCCTGTTTCAGTTTATCAGCCTGTTTCGGTTTATCAGCCTGTTTCGGTTTATCAGCCTGTTTCGGTTTATCAGCCTGTTTCGGTTTATCAGCCTGTTGCTGTTTCGGTTTATCAGCCTGTTTCGGTTTATCAGCCTGTTTCGGTTTATCAGCCTGTTTCAGTTTATCAGCCTGTTGCTGTTTCGGTTTATCAGCCTGTTTCAGTTTATCAGCCTGTTGCTGTTTCAGTTTTATCAGCCTGTTTCGGTTTATCAGCCTGTTGCTGTTTCGGTTTATCAGCCTGTTGCTGTTTCAGTTTATCAGCCTGTTTCAGTTTATCAGCCTGTTTCGGTTTATCAGCCTGTTTCGGTTTATCAGCCTGTTTCGGTTTATCAGCCTGTTTCGGTTTATCAGCCTGTTTCGGTTTATCAGCCTGTTTCGGTTTATCAGCCTGTTTCGGTTTATCAGCCTGTTTCGGTTTATCAGCCTGTTTCGGTTTATCAGCCTGTTTCGGTTTATCAGCCTGTTTCGGTTTATCAGCCTGTTGCTGTTTCAGTTTATCAGCCTGTTGCTGTTTCAGTTTATCAGCCTGTTTCGGTTTATCAGCCTGTTTCGGTTTATCAGCCTGTTTCGGTTTATCAGCCTGTTTCGGTTTATCAGCCTGTTGCTGTTTCAGTTTATCAGCCTGTTGCTGTTTGGTTTATCAGCCTGTTGCTGTTTGTTTATCAGCCTGTTTTATCAGCCTGTTGCTGTTTCGGTTTATCAGCCTGTTGCTGTTTCGGTTTATCAGCCTGTTTCAGTTTATCAGCCTGTTTCAGTTTATCAGCCTGTTGCTGTTTCAGTTTATCAGCCTGTTTCAGTTTATCAGCCTGTTGCTGTTTCGGTTTATCAGCCTGTTGCTGTTTCGGTTTATCAGCCTGTTTCGGTTTATCAGCCTGTTGCTGTTTCGGTTTATCAGCCTGTTTCAGTTTATCAGCCTGTTGCTGTTTCGGTTTATCAGCCTGTTGCTGTTTCGGTTTATCAGCCTGTTTCAGTTTATCAGCCTGTTGCTGTTTCGGTTTATCAGCCTGTTGCTGTTTCGGTTTATCAGCCTGTTGCTGTTTCGGTTTATCAGCCTGTTGCTGTTTCAGTTTATCAGCCTGTTTCGGTTTATCAGCCTGTTTCAGTTTATCAGCCTGTTTCGGTTTATCAGCCTGTTTCAGTTTATCAGCCTGTTTCAGTTTATCAGCCTGTTTCAGTTTATCAGCCTGTTTCGGTTTATCAGCCTGTTTCAGTTTATCAGCCTGTTGCTGTTTCGGTTTATCAGCCTGTTTCGGTTTATCAGCCTGTTTCGGTTTATCAGCCTGTTGCTGTTTCGGTTTATCAGCCTGTTTCGGTTTATCAGCCTGTTTCAGTTTATCAGCCTGTTGCTGTTTCAGTTTATCAGCCTGTTTCGGTTTATCAGCCTGTTTCAGTTTATCAGCCTGTTTCAGTTTATCAGCCTGTTGCTGTTTCGGTTTATCAGCCTGTTTCAGTTTATCAGCCTGTTTCAGTTTATCAGCCTGTTTCAGTTTATCAGCCTGTTTCAGTTTATCAGCCTGTTTCAGTTTATCAGCCTGTTGCTGTTTATCAGCCTGTTTCAGTTTATCAGCCTGTTTCAGTTTATCAGCCTGTTTCAGTTTATCAGCCTGTTTCAGTTTATCAGCCTGTTTCGGTTTATCAGCCTGTTTCAGTTTATCAGCCTGTTGCTGTTTCGGTTTATCAGCCTGTTGCTGTTTCGGTTTATCAGCCTGTTGCTGTTTCAGTTTATCAGCCTGTTTCAGTTTATCAGCCTGTTTCGGTTTATCAGCCTGTTTCAGTTTATCAGCCTGTTGCTGTTTCAGTTTATCAGCCTGTTTCAGTTTATCAGCCTGTTGCTGTTTCAGTTTATCAGCCTGTTTCGGTTTATCAGCCTGTTTCGGTTTATCAGCCTGTTTCAGTTTATCAGCCTGTTTCAGTTTATCAGCCTGTTGCTGTTTATCAGCCTGTTTCAGTTTATCAGCCTGTTTCAGTTTATCAGCCTGTTTCAGTTTATCAGCCTGTTTCAGTTTATCAGCCTGTTTCGGTTTATCAGCCTGTTTCAGTTTATCAGCCTGTTGCTGTTTGGTTTATCAGCCTGTTGCTGTTCGGTTTATCAGCCTGTTGCTGTTTCGGGTTTATCAGCCTGTTTGGTTTATCAGCCTGTTGCTGTCAGTTTATCAGCCTGTTGCTGTTTCAGTTTATCAGCCTGTTTCAGTTTATCAGCCTGTTTCGGTTTATCAGCCTGTTTCGGTTTATCAGCCTGTTTCCCGGGTTTATCAGCCTGTTTCGGGTTTATCAGCCTGTTTCAGTTTATCAGCCTGTTTCGTTTATCAGCCTGTTTCGGTTTATCAGCCTGTTTCAGTTTATCAGCCTGTTTGGTTTATCAGCCTGTTTCGGTTTATCAGCCTGTTTCGGTTTATCAGCCTGTTGCTGTTTCAGTTTATCAGCCTGTTGCTGTTTCAGTTTATCAGCCTGTTTCGGTTTATCAGCCTGTTTCGGTTTATCAGCCTGTTTCGGTTTATCAGCCTGTTTCGGTTTATCAGCCTGTTGCTGTTTCAGTTTATCAGCCTGTTGCTGTTTCGGTTTATCAGCCTGTTGCTGTTTCGGTTTATCAGCCTGTTTCGGTTTATCAGCCTGTTGCTGTTTCGGTTTATCAGCCTGTTGCTGTTTCGGTTTATCAGCCTGTTTCAGTTTATCAGCCTGTTTCAGTTTATCAGCCTGTTGCTGTTTCAGTTTATCAGCCTGTTTCAGTTTATCAGCCTGTTGCTGTTTCGGTTTATCAGCCTGTTGCTGTTTCGGTTTATCAGCCTGTTTCGGTTTATCAGCCTGTTGCTGTTTCGGTTTATCAGCCTGTTTCAGTTTATCAGCCTGTTGCTGCTGCTTATCAGCCTGTTGCTGTTTCCGGGTTTATCAGCCTGTTTCAGTTTATCAGCCTGTTGCTGTTGTTTTATCAGCCTGTTGCTGTTTCGGTTTATCAGCCTGTTGCTGTTCCGGTTTTATCAGCCTGTTGCTGTTTCAGTTTATCAGCCTGTTTTGTTTATCAGCCTGTTTCAGTTTATCAGCCTGTTTCAGTTTATCAGCCTGTTTCAGTTTATCAGCCTGTTTCAGTTTATCAGCCTGTTTATCAGCCTGTTTCAGTTTATCAGCCTGTTGCTGTTTCAGTTTATCAGCCTGTTTCGGTTTATCAGCCTGTTTCAGTTTATCAGCCTGTTGTTTCAGTTTATCAGCCTGTTTCGGTTTATCAGCCTGTTTCAGTTTATCAGCCTGTTGCTGTTTCAGTTTATCAGCCTGTTTCGGTTTATCAGCCTGTTTCAGTTTATCAGCCTGTTTCAGTTTATCAGCCTGTTGCTGTTTCCAGTTTATCAGCCTGTTTCAGTTTATCAGCCTGTTTCAGTTTATCAGCCTGTTTCAGTTTATCAGCCTGTTTCAGTTTATCAGCCTGTTTCAGTTTATCAGCCTGTTTGTTTATCAGCCTGTTTCAGTTTATCAGCCTGTTTCAGTTTATCAGCCTGTTTCAGTTTATCAGCCTGTTTCAGTTTATCAGCCTGTTTCGGTTTATCAGCCTGTTTCAGTTTATCAGCCTGTTTCAGTTTATCAGCCTGTTGCTCAGTTTATCAGCCTGTTGCTGTTTCAGTTTATCAGCCTGTTTCAGTTTATCAGCCTGTTTCGGTTTATCAGCCTGTTTCAGTTTATCAGCCTGTTGCTGTTTCAGTTTATCAGCCTGTTTCAGTTTATCAGCCTGTTGCTGTTTCAGTTTATCAGCCTGTTTCGGTTTATCAGCCTGTTTCAGTTTATCAGCCTGTTTCAGTTTATCAGCCTGTTGCTGTTTCGGTTTATCAGCCTGTTTCAGTTTATCAGCCTGTTTCAGTTTATCAGCCTGTTTCAGTTTATCAGCCTGTTTCAGTTTATCAGCCTGTTTCAGTTTATCAGCCTGTTTCGGTTTATCAGCCTGTTGCTGTTTCAGTTTATCAGCCTGTTGCTGTTTCAGTTTATCAGCCTGTTTCAGTTTATCAGCCTGTTTCAGTTTATCAGCCTGTTTCAGTTTATCAGCCTGTTGCTGTTTCAGTTTATCAGCCTGTTTCAGTTTATCAGCCTGTTTCGGTTTATCAGCCTGTTTCGGTTTATCAGCCTGTTGCTGTTTCAGTTTATCAGCCTGTTTCGGTTTATCAGCCTGTTGCTGTTTCAGTTTATCAGCCTGTTTCAGTTTATCAGCCTGTTTCAGTTTATCAGCCTGTTTCAGTTTATCAGCCTGTTTCAGTTTATCAGCCTGTTTCAGTTTATGTTTATCAGCCTGTTTCGGTTTATCAGCCTGTTTCAGTTTATCAGCCTGTTTCAGTTTATCAGCCTGTTGCTGTTTTCAGCCTGTTTCAGTTTATCCTGTTTGCAGTTTATCAGCCTGTTTCAGTTTATCAGCCTGCCTGTTTCAGTTTTATCAGCCTGTTTCAGTTTATCAGCCTGTTTGCTGTTTCAGTTTATCAGCCTGTTTATCAGCCTGTTTCAGTTTATCAGCCTGTTTCAGTTTATCAGCCTGTTTCAGTTTATCAGCCTGTTGCTGTTTCAGTTTATCAGCCTGTTTCAGTTTATCAGCCTGTTGCTGTTTCAGTTTATCAGCCTGTTTCAGTTTATCAGCCTGTTTCAGTTTATCAGCCTGTTTCAGTTTATCAGCCTGTTTCAGTTTATCAGCCTGTTTCAGTTTATCAGCCTGTTTCAGTTTATCAGCCTGTTTCTGTTTAGTTTATCAGCCTGTTTCAGTTTATCAGCCTGTTTCAGTTTATCAGCCTGTTTCAGTTTATCAGCCTGTTTGTTTATCAGCCTGTTTCAGTTTATCAGCCTGTTTCAGTTTATCAGCCTGTTTCAGTTTATCAGCCTGTTTCAGTTTTCAGCTGTTTATCAGCCTGTTTCAGTTTATCAGCCTGTTGCTGTTTCAGTTTATCAGCCTGTTTCAGTTTATCAGCCTGTTTGTTTATCAGCCTGTTGCTGTTTCAGTTTATCAGCTGTTGCTGTTTCAGTTTATCAGCCTGTTTCAGTTTATCAGCCTGTTTCAGTTTATCAGCCTGTTGCTGTTTCAGTTTATCAGCCTGTTGCTGTTTATCAGCCTGTTTCAGTTTATCAGCCTGTTTCAGTTTATCAGCCTGTTTCAGTTTATCAGCCTGTTGCTGTTTCAGTTTATCAGCCTGTTGCTGTTTATCAGCCTGTTTCAGTTTATCAGCCTGTTTCAGTTTATCAGCCTGTTTCAGTTTATCAGCCTGTTTCAGTTTATCAGCCTGTTTCGGTTTATCAGCCTGTTTCAGTTTATCAGCTGTTTCAGTTTATCAACCTGTTTCAGTTTATCAGCCTGTTGCTGTTTCGGTTTATCAGCCTGTTTCAGTTTATCAGCCTGTTTCAGTTTATCAGCCTGTTTCAGTTTATCAGCCTGTTTCAGTTTATCAGCCTGTTTCAGTTTATCAGCCCTGTTTCAGTTTATCAGCCTGTTTCAGTTTATCAGCCTGTTGCTGTTTTCAGTTTATCAGCCTGTTGCTGTTCCAGTTTATCAGCCTGTTTCAGTTTATCAGCCTGTTTCAGTTTATCAGCCTGTTGCTGTTTCAGTTTATCAGCCTGCTTTCAGTTTATCAGCCTGTTTCAGTTTATCAGCCTGTTTCAGTTTATCAGCCTGTTTCAGTTTATCAGCCTGTTTCAGTTTATCAGCCTGTTGCTGTTTCAGTTTATCAGCCCTGTTTCAGTTTATCAGCCTGTTTCAGTTTATCAGCCTGTTTCAGTTTATCAGCCTGTTTCAGTTTATCAGCCTGTTTCAGTTTATCAGCCCTGTTTCAGTTTATCAGCCTGTTTCAGTTTATCAGCCTGTTGCTGTTTCAGTTTATCAGCCTGTTTCAGTTTATCAGCCTGTTGCTGTTTCAGTTTATCAGCCTGTTTCAGTTTATCAGCCTGTTTCAGTTTATCAGCCCTGTTTCAGTTTATCAGCCTGTTTCAGTTTATCAGCCTGTTTCGGTTTATCAGCCTGTTGTTTATCAACCTGTTTCAGTTTATCAGCCTGTTTCAATTTATCAGCCTGTTTCAGTTTATCAGCCTGTTTCAGTTTATCAGCCTGTTTCAGTTTATCAGCCTGTTTAGTTTATCAGCCTGTTTCAGTTTATCAGCCTGTTTCAGTTTATCAGCCTGTTTCAGTTTATCAGCCTGTTTCAGTTTATCAGCCTGTTTCAGTTTATCAGCCAGGTTGTTCACCAGTTTATCAGCCTGTTTCAGTTTATCAGCCTGGTTCAGTCTACCTGCCTGTTTAATTTCAGCCAGGTTATCAGCCTGTTTTAGTATATCAGCCTGTTCAGTTATCTGCCAGGTTTCATTAATATACAGGGTTCAGTCTACCTGCCTGTTGTTAATATATCAGCCAGGTTCAGTCTACCTGCCTGTTGTTAATATATCAGCCAGGTTCAGTCTACCTGCCTGTTGTTAATATATCAGCCAGGTTCAGTCTACCTGCCTGTTGTTAATATATCAGCCAGGTTCTCTACCTGCCTGTTGTTAATATATCAGCCAGGTCAGTCTACCTGCCTGTTGTTAATATATCAGTCAGGTTCTGTCTACCTGCCTGTTAATATATCAGCCAGGTTCAGTCTACCTGCCTGTTGTTAATATATCAGCCAGGTTCAGTCTTGCCTGTTGTTAATATATCAGCCAGGTTCAGTCTACCTGCCTGTTGTTAATATATCAGCCAGGTTCAGTCTACCTGCCTGTTGTTAATATATCAGCCAGGTTCAGTCTACCTGCCTGTTGTTAATATATCAGCCAGTCTACCTGCCTGGTTAATATATCAGCCAGGTTCAGTCTACCTGCCTGTTGTTAATATATCAGCCAGGTTCAGTCTACCTGCCTGTTGTTAATATATCAGCCAGGTTCAGTCTACCTGCCTGTTGTTAATATATCAGCCAGGTTCAGTCTACCTGCCTGTTGTTAATATATCAGCCAGGTTCAGTCTACCTGCCTGTTGTTAATATATCAGCCAGGTTCAGTCTACCTGCCTGTTGTTAATATATCAGCCAGGTTCAGTCTACCTGCCTGTTGTTAATATATCAGCCAGGTTCAGTCTACCTGCCTGTTGTTAATATATCAGCCAGGTTCAGTCTACCAGGTTGCCTGTTGTTAATATATCAAGCCAGGTTCAGTCTACCTGCCTGTTGTTAATATATCAGCCAGGTTCAGTCTACCTGCCTGTTGTTAATATATCAGCCAGGTTCAGTCTACCTGCCTGTTGTTAATATATCAGCCAGGTTCAGTCTACCAGGTTAATATTCAGTCTACCTGCCTGTTGTTAATATATCAGCCAGGTTCCGTCTACCTGCCTGTTGTTAATATATCAGCCAGGTTCAGTCTACCTGCCTGTTGTTAATATATCAGCCAGGTTCAGTCTACCTGCCTGTTGTTAATATATCAGCCAGGTTCAGTCTACCTGCCTGTTGTTAATATATCAGCCACCTGCCTGTTGTTAATTCCAGGTTCATACCTGCCTGTTGTTAATATATCAGCCAGGTTCAGTCTACCTGCCTGTTGTTAATATATCAGCCACCTGCCTGGTTCAGTCTACCTGCCTGTTGTTAATATATCAGCCAGGTTCAGTCTACACCTGCCTGTTGTTAATATATCAGCCAGGTTCAGTCACACCTGTTGTTAATATATCAGCCAGGTTCAGTCTACCTGCCTGTTGTTAATATATCAGCCAGGTTCAGTCTACCTGCCTGTTGTTAATATATCAGCCAGGTTCAGTCTACCTGCCTGTTGTTAATATATCAGCCAGGTTCAGTCTACCTGCCTGTTGTTAATATATCAGCCAGGTTCAGTCTACCTGCCTGTTGTTAATATATCAGCCAGGTTCAGTCTACCTGCCTGTTGTTAATATATCAGCCAGGTTCAGTCTACCTGCCTGTTGTTAATATATCAGCCAGGTTCAGTCTACCTGCCTGTTGTTAATATATCAGCCAGGTTCAGTCTACCTGCCTGTTGTTAATATATAGGTTCAGCCACCTGCCTGGTTCAGCCAGTTCAGTCTACCTGCCTGTTGTTAATATATCAGCCAGGTTCAGTCTACCTGCCTGTTGTTAATATATCAGCCAGGTTCAGTCTACCTGCCTGTTGTTAATATATCAGCCAGGTTCAGTCTACCTGCCTGTTGTTAATATATCAGCCAGGTTCAGTCTACCTGCCTGTTGTTAATATATCAGCCAGGTTCAGTCTACCTGCCTGTTGTTAATATATCAGCCAGGTTCAGTCTACCTGCCTGTTGTTAATATATCAGCCAGGTTCAGTCGTTGTTAATATATCAGCCACCTGCCTGTTGTTAATATATCAGCCAGGTTCAGTCTACCTGCCTGTTGTTAATATATCAGCCAGGTTCAGTCTACCTGCCTGTTGTTAATATATCAGCCAGGTTCAGTCTACCTGCCTGTTGTTAATATATCAGCCAGGTTCAGTCTACCTGACCATAAACCTCTTAGCTCCTTTGTATCCTTCCTTCCACATCCTGCCTCACCTGCAGGGAACCTGCCCGGTAGACCACCTGTATTCCCCTATTAGGATATAGCTACTATAGTGCTATAAGCCCATTGACCTTTGAAGATAACCAGCGGTCTCTTTCTCTAATAAACCACCGTTTTAATGATGACTTTAAACCTCCCGCTGTCATAAAGCGCCTTTCTACCGCCTGTTCCGAGGACAGACCGGCAGGAAGAGATAAAAACTCACCGATGCCTTTATGACCGAGTGAACCCCGCCACCCCACCCCCATACCTCCCCGGATTATTCTCCTTCCCAGGCGCTCCGTGTTAATCAGGCTCGCGCATTAGCATTCCGTTATACACCGTGATTAACAATATCGCAGCGCGCGGGAACTCCGCCGACCAGACAATAGACCGGTGGACCTGCGGCTGAGCCCCGGTCTCTCTCACTCACCCCCACCCAGTCATAAAGGCCCTGTAAAGTATCGGGCCGCAGAGTGTTCTGGTGAATTAACGCGCTTCAGCCAAATCTCGACTCATTACTGCAGTGACTGCACGCACTAAATCACCCGAGGTCGTAAACCCGTGGCGGTATAGCGCGCTGCAGCTGTGTTTCCATCACTCGGCCCTAATTCTATAGGCCTACGCTCCAATTATTGTTGTGTTATGTAAACTTTAGATTGAAATCCATCCAATCAGAAGACCAGATGATGTTGTAAGGCTCGTCTATGATCAACACGTTACCGTCTGAGTTGAAGATTAAAGGCTGCATATGGCTTTAGTCACATGCATTTTATCACGGCCTGTTTCAAGGTCGACCAACTCCAATGTTTCACCACTGAGCTTTATGTGTCGTTATAGCAGCATGGGAATATTCAGTAGGTGGATGGTGTTCTGCAGTAGCCTATGGGGCTAGATAGAATAGCCTAAATATGGGGAACAGGGGTCTTCCTCAAAGCAGTGTAATTAATATAGTTCTAGACCTATACATGGTCTATAACCCAAGTCTAGTTGGATAGACTTCTAGAAAAGTGGTGTATTGTGATCCTACTATATTTTAGTAATATAGTTCTATAGTGGAGTGTAATATAGTTCTATAGTGTGATGTAATATAGTTCTACAGTGTGATGTAATATAGTGTGATGTAATATAGGTCTATAGTGTAATATAGTTCTACAGTGTGATGTAATATAGTTCTATAGTGGAATGTAATAGTGTAATATAGTTCTATATAGTTCTATAGTGTAATATAGTTCAGTGTGATGTAATATAGTGTAATATAGTTCTATAGTGTAATATAGTTCTATAGCAGAGTGTAATATAGTTCTACAGTGTGATGTAATATAGTGTGATGTAATATAGGTCTATAGTGTAATATAGTTCTATAGTGGAGTGTAATATAGTTCTATAGTGGAGTGTAATATAGTGGAGTGTAATATAGTTCTATAGTGGAGTGTAATATAGTTCTATAGTGTAATATAGTTCTATAGTGGAGTGTAATATAGGTTCTATAGTGGAATGTAATATAGTTCTATAGTGTAATATAGTTCTATAGTG
>NW_027004063.1:0-5121 GCF_036934945.1 Oncorhynchus masou masou
ATATCTAATCATCAATACCCCACCATCATACAGCATGTGAGACTATCTAATCATCAATACCCCACCGTCATACAGCATGTCAGACTATCTCACCACATTACTATCTAATCATCAATACCCCACCATCATACAGCATGTCAGACTATCACAATCATCAATGTCTCCCACCGTCATACAGCATGTCAGACTATCTAATCATCAATACCCCACCATCATACAGCATGTCAGACTATCTCACCACATTACTATCTAATCATCAATACCCCACCATCATACAGCATGTGAGACTATCTAATCATCAATACCCCACCATCATACAGCATGTCAGACTATCTAATCATCAATACCCCACCATCATACAGCATGTCAGACTATCTAATCATCAATACCCCACCGTCATACAGCATGTCAGACTATCTCACCACATTACTATCTAATCATCAATACCCCACCATCATACAGCATGTCAGACTATCTAATCATCAATACCCCACCATCATACAGCATGTCAGACTATCTCACCACATTACTATCTAATCATCAATACCCCACCATCATACAGCATGTCAGACTATCTCACCACATTACTATCTAATCATCAATACCCCACCATCATACAGCATGTCAGACTATCTAATCATCAATACCCCACCGTCATACAGCATGTCAGACTATCTCACCACATTACTATCTAATCATCAATACCCCACCGTCATACAGCATGTGAGACTATCTAATCATCAATACCCCACCGTCATACAGCATGTCAGACTATCTCACCACATTACTATCTAATCATCAATACCCCACCATCATACAGCATGTCAGACTATCTCACCACATTACTATCTAATCATCAATACCCCACCGTCATACAGCATGTCAGACTATCTCACCACATTACTATCTAATCATCAATACCCCACCATCATACAGCATGTCAGACTATCTCACCACATTACTATCTAATCATCAATACCCCACCATCATACAGCATGTCAGATTATCTCACCACATTACTATCTAATCCATCAATACCCACTGTCATACAGCATGTCAGACTATCCCACCACATTACTATCTAATCATCAATACCCCACCGTCATACAGCATGTCAGACTATCTAATGTATTTCACCATCACACAGCATGTCAGACTATCTAATTATCAATACCCCACCATCATACAGCATGTCAGACTATCTAATCATCAATACCCCACCGTCATACAGCATGTCCAGACTATCTAATCATCAATACCCCACCATCATACAGCATGTCAGATTATCTAATCATCAATACCCCACCATCATACAGCATGTCAGACTATCTAATCATCAATACCCACCATCATACAGCATGTCAGACTATCTAATCATCAATACCCCACCGTCATACAGCATGTCAGACTGGCATCCCCCTGTAATCATCAGGCTTTACCATCACACAGCATGTCTCAGGATGGTAAGTTGGTGGTTGAAGATATCCCTCCAGTGGTGTGGGGGCTGTGCTTTGGCATAGTGGGTGGGGTTATATCCTTCCTGTTTGGCCCTGTCCGGGGTGTCCTCGGGTGGGGCCACAGTGTCCCTGACCCCTCCTGTCTCAGCCTTCAGTATTTATGCTGCAGTAGTTTATGTGTCGGGGGCTGGGGTCAGTTTGTTATATCTGGAGTACTTCTCCTGTCCAATTCGGTGTCCTGTGTGAATCTAAGTGTGCGTTCTCTAATTCTCTCCTTCTCTCTCTCGGAGGACCTGAGCCCTAGGACCATGCCCCAGGACTACCTGACATGATGACTCCTTGCTGTCCCCAGTCCACCTGGCCGTGCTGCTGCTCCAGTTTCAACTGAACCGCGGCCCTAGGACCATGCCCCAGGACTACTTGACATGATGACTCCTTGCTGTCCCCAGTCCACCTGGCCGTGCTGCTGCTCCAGTTTCAACTGTTCTGCCTTATTATTATTCGACCATGCTGGTCATTTATGAACATTTGAACATCTTGGCCATGTTCTGTTATAATCTCTACCCGGCACAGCCAGAAGAGGACTGGCCACCCACATAGCCTGGTTCTCTCTAGGTTTCTTCTAGGTTTTGGCTTTTCTGGGAGTTTCCTAGCCACCGTGCTTCACCTGCATTGCTTGCTGTTTGGGGTTTTAGGCTGGGTTTCTGTACAGCACTTTGAGATATCAGCTGATATGCAGAGAATATATATAAATAAATTTGATTTGATTTGATTTGATTTGATGTCAGACTATCTAATCATCAATACCCCACCATCATACAGCATGTCAGACTATCTAATCATCAATACCCCACCGTCATACAGCATGTCAGACTATCTAATCATCAATACCCCACCATCATACAGCATGTCAGACTATCTAATCATCAATACCCCACCATCATACAGCATGTCAGACTATCTAATCATCAATACCCCACCATCACATACATGTGAGACTATCTCACCACATTACTATCTAATCATCAACACCCATATCATACAGCATGAGACTATCTCACCACATTACTATCTAATCATCAATACCCCACCATCATACAGCATGTCAGACTATCAATGATGACATCAATACCCCACCATCATACAGCATGTCAGACTATCTCACCACATTACATATCTAATCATCAATACCCCACCTTCATACAGCATGTGAGACTATCTCACCACATTACTATCTAATCATCAATACCCCACCATCATACAGCATGTCAGACTATCTAATCATCAATACCCCACCATCATACAGCATGTCAGACTATCTCACCACATTACTATCTAATCATCAATACCCCACCATCATACAGCATGTCAGACTATCTCACCACATTACTATCTAATCATCAATACCCCACCATCATACAGCATGTCAGACTATCTCACCACATTACTATCTAATCATCAATACCCCACCATCATACAGCATGTGAGACTATCTAATCATCAATACCCCACCATCATACAGCATGTCAGACTATCTAATCATCAATACCCCACCGTCATACAGCATGTCAGACTATCTAATCATCAATACCCCACCATCATACAGCATGTCAGACTATCTAATCATCAATACCCCACCATCATACAGCATGTCAGACTATCCTAATCATCAATGTCAGCATGTCAGATTATCTCACACACATTACTATCTAATCATCAATACCCCACCATCATACAGCATGTCAGACTATCTAATCATCAATACCCCACCATCATACAGCATGTCAGACTATCTAATCATCAATACCCCACCATCATACAGATCTAATCATCTCACCACATTACTATCTAATCATCAATACCCCACCGTCATACAGCATGTCAGACTAATCATCACCACATTCAGACTATCTAATCATCAATACCCCCAGCATCATACAGCATGTCAGACTATCTCACCACATTACTATCTAATCATCAATACCCCACCATCATACAGCATGTCAGACTATCTCACCACATTACTATCTAATCATCAATACCCCACCATCATACAGCATGTCAGACTATCTAATCATCAATACCCCACCATCATACAGCATGTCAGACTATCTCACCACATTACTATCTAATCATCAATACCCCACCATCATACAGCATGTCAGACTATCTCACCACATTACTATCTAATCATCAATACCCCACCATCATACAGCATGTCAGACTATCTCACCACATTACTATCTAATCATCAATACCCCACCATCATACAGCATGTCAGACTATCTCACCACATTACTATCTAATCATCAATACCCCACCATCATACAGCATGTCAGACTATCTAATCATCAATACCCCACCGTCATACAGCATGTCAGACTATCTAATCATCAATACCCCACCATCATACAGCATGTCAGACTATCTCACCACATTACTATCTAATCATCAATACCCCACCATCATACAGCATGTCAGACTATCTCACCACATTACTATCTAATCATCAATACCCCACCATCATACAGCATGTCAGACTATCTAATCATCAATACCCCACCATCATACAGCATGTCAGACTATCTAATCATCAATACCCCACCATCATACAGCATGTCAGACTATCTCACCACATTACTATCTAATCATCAATACCCCACCATCATACAGCATGTCAGACTATCTCACCACATTACTATCTAATCATCAATACCCCACCATCATACAGCATGTCAGACTATCTAATCATCAATACCCCACCGTCATACAGCATGTGAGACTATCTAATCATCAATACCCCACCATCATACAGCATGTCAGACTATCTCACCACATTACTATCTAATCATCAATACCCCACCATCATACAGCATGTCAGACTATCTAATCATCAATACCCCACCATCATACAGCATGTGAGACTATCTCACCACATTACTATCTAATCATCAATACCCCACCATCATACAGCATGTCAGACTATCTCACCACATTACTATCTAATCATCAATACCCCACCATCATACAGCATGTCAGACTATCTCACCACATTACTATCTAATCATCAATACCCCACCATCATACAGCATGTCAGACTATCTCACCACATTACTATCTAATCATCAATACCCCACCGTCATACAGCGTATCAGACTATCTAATCATCAATACCCCACCATCATACAGCATGTCAGACTATCTAATCATCAATACCCCACCATCATACAGCATGTCAGACTATCTAATCATCAATACCCCACCGTCATACAGCATGTCAGACTATCTCACCACATTACTATCTAATCATCAATACCCCACCATCATACAGCATGTCAGACTATCTAATCATCAATACCCCACCGTCATACAGCATGTCAGACTATCTCACCACATTACTATCTAATCATCAATACCCCACCATCATACAGCATGTCAGACTATCTAATCATCAATACCCCACCATCATACAGCATGTCAGACTATCTCACCACATTACTATCTAATCATCAATACCCCACCGTCATACAGCATGTCAGACTATCTCACCACATTACTATCTAATCATCAATACCCCAGCATCATACAGCATGTCAGACTATCTAATCATCAATACCCCACCGACCATACAGCATGTCAAGACTATCTAATCATCAATACCCCA
>NW_027004064.1:0-5121 GCF_036934945.1 Oncorhynchus masou masou
TGTCATGTCTTGTTATGTCTGTTCCTGTCCTTTCTCTTCATTCTCTCTCTCTGCTGGTCTTTTTAGGTTACCTTCTCTGTCTCTCATCCTTCAGCTGTTCTACATTTCCCCTAACTAGCTCATTCTCTCTTTCCCCACCTGTTCTCTCTTCCCCCTCTGATTAGGTCTCTATTTCTTTCTCTGTTCCTGCTACTTTCAGTGTCTGATTCTTGTTTGTGTTTTTTGATGCCAGAAGCAAGCTGTCGTCTCGTTTGCTTCCACCTTGTCCTGTCCTGTCGGAGTCTGCCTGGCAGGAGCATCCTGCACTATACTAACGTTCTTTTGTTCCGCTGACAACGTTGGAAGAGGATTTATGCCATTCCTGTATTTTCATTAAAGAACTCTGTTTTCTGTTAAAACCGCTTTTGGGTCTTCACTCAAGTTCATAACAGAAGAATCAGACCAAGAATGGACCCAGCGGCTCCGGACCCTTTTCACTCCGCCGTCGAGATCCAGGGAGCGATGCTAGGCAGACACGAGGAGGAATTGTCTGCTGCTCAACATGCCGTTGAGACCCTGGCCGTCCAAGTCTCCGACCTCACAAGACAGGTTCACCAACTCCACCTCGATCCACCGCCCACTTCCAGGGTTTCCGAGTCTCCGGAGCCCAGGATCAACAACCCGCCGTGTTACTCTGGGGAGCCCACTGAGTGCCGCTCATTCCTCACTCAGTGTGATGTGGTGTTCTCTCTCCAGCCCAACACTTACTCCAGGAGCGCAGCCCGCATCGCCTACGTCATTTCTCTCCTTACCGGACGGGCGCGTGAGTGGGGCACGGCAGTCTGGGAGGCGAGGGCTGAGTGTATTAACCAGTATCAGGACTTTAAGGAGGAGATGATACGGGTTTTTGACCGTTCTGTTTTTGGCGAGGAGGCTTCCAGGGCCCTGTCTTCCCTATGTCAGGGGAATAGATCCATAACGGATTATTCTATTGAGTTTCGCACTCTCGCTGCCTCTAGTGACTGGAGCAGAGCCGGCTTTGCTCGCTCGTTTTCTGGAGGGTCTCCACGTCGAGGTTAAGGATGAGATCCTCTCCCGGGAGGTTCCTTCCAGTCTGGACTCCTTAATAGCTCTCGCTATTCGCATAGAAGCGACGGTTTGATCTTCGTCGCCGAGCTCGTGGAAAGGAGCTCACGTTCTCCGTTGCTCCCCTCTCCACATCACTGCCACCTGCCGCATCACTGCCACCCTCCTCCGCCGGCTCGGATGCTGAGCCTATGCAGCTGGGGGGTATTCGCATCTCGGCCAAGGAGAGGAACGGAGAATCACCAATCGCCTCTGTCTCTACTGCGGCTCCGCTGGTCATTTTGTCACCTCATGTCCAGTAAAAGCCAGAGCTCATCAGTAAGAGGAGGGCTACTGGTGAGCGCAACTACTCAGGCCTCTCCTTCTGGATCACGCACTACCTTTCCGGTCCATCTCCGCTGGCCCGGTTCATCTGCTTCCTGCAGTGCCTTGATAGACTCTGGGGCGGAGGGCTGTTTTATGGACGAGACCTGGGCTCGGGAACATGACATTCCTCTCAGACAGTTAGGGGAGCCCAGGGCCTTGTTCGCTTTAGATGGTAGTTCTCTCCCCAAGATTCAGCGTGAGACGCTGCCTTTAACCCTCACTGTCTCTGGTAATCATAGCGAAACCATTTCTTTTTTAATTTTTCGTTCACCTTTTACACCTGTTGTTTTGGGTCATCCCTGGCTAGTGCGCCATAACCCTTCTATTAATTGGTCTAGTAATACTATCCTATCCTGGAATGTTTCTTGTCATGTAACCTGTTTAATGTCTGCTATCCCTCCTGTTTCCTCTGTCTCTTCTTCACAGGAGGAGCCTGGCGATTTGACAGGGGTGCCGGAGGAGTATCACGATCTGCGCACGGTGTTCAGTCGTTCCAAGGCCACTTCTCTCCCTCCACACCGGTCGTATGACTGTAGTATTGATCTCCTTCCGGGAACTACTCCCCCGGGGTAGATTATACTCTCTGTCGGCTCCCGAACGTAAGGCTCTCGAGGATTATTTGTCGGTTTCGCTCGACGCCGGTACCATAGTCTCCTCCTCCTCCCCCGCCGGAGCTGGGGTTTTTTTGTTCAGAAGAAGGACGGGTCCCTGCGCCCATGCGTGGATTATCGAGGGCTGAATGACATAACAGTTAAGAATCGTTATCCGCTTCCTCTTATGTCTTCAGCCTTCGAGATCCTGCAGGGAGCCAGGTTTTTCACCAAATTGGACCTTCGTAACGCCTACCATCTCGTGCGCATCAGGGAGGGGGACGAGTGGAAGACGGCGTTTAACACTCCGTTAGGGCACTTTGAATACCGGGTTCTTCCTTTCGGCCTCGTTAACGCTCCAGCTGTCTTTCAGGCACTAGTTAACGACGTCCTGAGAGACATGCTGAACATTTTTGTTTTCGTTTACATGGACGATATCCTGATTTTTTCACCGTCTCTCTCGATTCATGTTCAGCACGTGCGGCAGCGTCCTCCAGCGCCTTTTGGAGAACTGTCTTTATGTGAAGGCTGAGAAGTGCACTTTTCATGCCGCCTCTGTCCCTTTTCTCGGTTCCGTTATTTCCGCTGAGGGCATTAAGATGGATCCCGCTAAGGTCCAGGCTGTCATTGATTGGCCCGTTCCTAAGTCACGCGTCGAGCTGCAGCGCTTTCTGGGCTTCGCTAATTTCTACCGTCGTTTCATCCGTAATTTCGGTCAGGTGGCAGCTCCTCTCACAGCCCTTACTTCTGTTAAGACGTGCTTTAAGTGGTCCGTTTCCGCCCAGGGAGCTTTTGATCTTCTTAAGAATCGTTTTACATCCGCACCTATTCTTGTTACACCTGACATCTCTAGACAGTTTGTTGTTGAGGTTGACGCGTCAGAGGTGGGCGTGGGAGCCATTCTTTCTCAGCGCTCTCTCTCTGACGGCAAGGTCCATCCTTGCGCGTTTTTCTCTCATCGCTTATCGCCGTCAGAACGTAACTATGATGTTGGTAATCGCGAACTGCTCGCCATCCGCTTAGCCCTAGGCGAATGGCGACAGTGGTTGGAGGGCGACCGTTCCTTTTGTCGTTTGGACTGACCATAGGAACCTTGAGTACATCCGTTCAGCCAAGCGACTTAATGCGCGTCAGGCTCGTTGGGCTCTGTTTTTCGCTCGTTTCGAGTTTGTTATTTCTTATCGTCCGGGCTCAAAAAACACCAAACCTGATGCTTTATCTCGTCTCTTCAGTTCTTCTGAGGTCTCCACCGACCCCGATGGGATTCTCCCTGAGGGGCGTGTTGTCGGGTTGACTGTCTGGGGAATTGAGAGGCAGGTAAAGCAAGCACTCGCTCACACTCCGTCGCCGCGAGCTTGTCCTAGGAACCTTCTGTTCGTTCCCGTTCCTACTCGTCCGGCCGTTCTTCAGTGGGCCCACTCTGCCAAGTTAGCCGGCCACCCCGGCGTTCGAGGTACGCTCGCTTCCATTCGCCAGCGTTTCTGGTGGCCCACTCGGGAACGTGACGCGCGTCGATTTGTCGCCGCTTGTTCGGTCTGCGCGCAGACTAAATCTGGGAACTCTCCTCCTGCCGGCCGTCTCAGACCGCTTCCCATTCCCTCTCGACCGTGGTCTCACATCGCTTTAGATTTTATCACCGGACTGCCTTCATCAGCGGGGAAGACAGTTATTCTTACGGTTGTCGATAGATTCTCTAAGGCGGCTCATTTCATTCCTCTCGATAAGCTCCCTTCTGCTAAGGAGACGGCTCAGATCATTATCGAGAATGTTTTCCGAATTCATGGCCTTCCGTCTGACGTCGTTTCCGACAGAGGCCCGCAGTTCACGTCTCAATTTTGGAGGGAGTTTTGCCGTTTGATTGGGGCTTCCGTCAGTCTCTCGTCCGGCTTTCATCCCCAGTCTAACGGTCCAAGCCGAACGGGCCAATCAGACTGTTGGTCGCATTTTACGCAGTCTTTCTTTTCGTAACCCTGCGTCTTGGTCAGAACAGCTCCCCTGGGCAGAGTCGCCCACAACTCGCTTCCCTCGTCTGCTACCGGTCTATCCCCTTTTCAGTGTAGCCTCGGGTACCAGCCTCCGCTGTTCTCATCTCAGCTCGCCGAGTCCTGCGTCCCCTCCGCTCAGGCTTTTGTCCAGCGTTGCGAGCGCACCTGGAAGGGGGTCAGGTCGGCACTTTGCCGTAATAGGGCGCAGACTGTGAGGGCCGCTAATAAGCGTAGGACCAAGAGTCCTAGATATTGTTGCGGTCAGAGAGTATGGCTCTCCACTCAGAACCTTCCCCTTAAGACAGCTTCTCGCAAGTTGGCCCCGCGGTTCATTGGTCCGTTCCGTATTTCCCAGGTCATTAATCCTGTCGCAGTGCGACTTCTTCTCCCGCGCTATCTTCGTCGCGTTCACCCGGTCTTCCATGTCTCCTGTGTTAAGCCCGTTCTTCGCGCCCCGCTCGTCCCTCCCCCCATCCTTGTCGAGGCGCACCCATCTACAGGGTTCGTAAGATTTTGGACATGCGCCCTCGGGGCCGTGGTCATCAGTACCTAGTGGATTGGGAGGTACGGTCCTGAGGAGAGGAGTTGGGTTCCCTCTCGGGACGTGCTGGACCGTTAAGCTGATCGATGATTTCCTCCGTTGCCGCCAGGTTTCCTCTCGAGTCGCCAGGAGCGCTCGGTGTGGGGGGGGTACTGTCATGTCTTGTTATGTCTGTTCCTGTCCCTTTCTCTTCATTCTCTCTCTCTGCTGGTCTTTTTAGGTTACCTTCTCTGTCTCTCATCCCTCAGCTGTTCTACATTTCCCCTAACTAGCTCATTCTCTCTTTCCCCACCTGTTCTCTCTTCCCCCTCTGATTAGGTCTCTATTTCTTTCTCTGTTCCTGCTACTTTCAGTGTCTGATTCTTGTTTGTGTTTTTGATGCCAGAAGCAAGCTGTCGTCTCGTTTGCTTCCACCTTGTCCTGTCCTGTCGGAGTCTGCCTGGCAGGAGCATCCTGCACTATACTAACGTTCTTTTTGTTCCGCTGACAACGTTGGAAGAGGATTTATGCCATTCCTGTATTTTCATTAAAGAACTCTGTTTTCTGTTAAAACCGCTTTTGGGTCTTCACTCAA
>NW_027004065.1:0-5120 GCF_036934945.1 Oncorhynchus masou masou
ACACAATCCACTGACAGCTATGATACCAACACAATCCACCGACAGCTATGATACCAACACAATCCACCGACAGCTATGATACCAACACTCATTAACACAACCCACCGACAGCTATGATACCAACACTCATTAACACAATCCACCGACAGCTATGATACCAACACAATCCACCGACAACTATGATACCAACACTCATTAACACAATCCACCGACAGCTATGATACCAACACTCATTAACACAATCCACCGACAGCTATGATACCAACACAATCCACCGACAGCTATGATACCAACACAATCCATCGACAGCTATGATACCAACACAATCCACCGACAGACTATGATACCAACACTCATTAACACAATCCACCGACAGCTATGATACCAACACAATCCACCGACAGCTATGATACCAACACAATCCACCGACAGCTATGATACCAACACAATCCACCGACAGCTATGATACCAACACAATCCACCGACAGCTATGATACCAACACAATCCACCGACAGCTATGATACCAACACAATCCACCGACAACTATGATACCAACACAATCCACCAACAGCTATGATACCAACACTCATTAACACAATCCACCGACAGCTATGATACCAACACAATCCACCAACAGCTATGATACCACCACTCATTAACACAATCCACCGACAGCTATGATACCAACACAATCCATCGACAGCTATGATACCACCACTCATTAACACAATCCACCGACAGCTATGATACCAACACAATCCACCGACAGCTATGATACCAACACAATCCATCGACAGCTATGATACCACCACTCATTAACACAATCCACCAACAGCTATGATACAAACACAATCCACCGACAGCTATGATACCACCACTCATTAACACAATCCACCGACAGCTATGATACCACCACTCATTAACACAATCCACCGACAGCTATGATACCAACACAATCCACCGACAGCTATGATACCAACACAATCCACCGACAGCTATGATACCACCACTCATTAACACAATCCACCGACAGCTATGATACCACCACTCATTAACACAATCCACCAACAGCTATGATACCAACACAATCCATCGACAGCTATGATACCAACACAATCCACCGACAGCTATGATACCAACACTCATTAACACAATCCACCGACAGCTATGATACCAACACTCATTAACACAATCCACCGACAGCTATGATACCAACACAATCCACCGACAGCTATGATACCAACACAATCCACCGACAGCTATGATACCAACACTCATTAACACAATCCACCAACAGCTATGATACCAACACAATCCACCAACAGCTATGATACCAACACTCATTAACACAATCCACCAACAGCTATGATACCAACACAATCCACCAACAGCTATGATACCACCACTCATTAACACAATCCACCGACAGCTATGATACCAACACAATCCACCGACAGCTATGATACCAACACAATCCATCGACAGCTATGATACCAACACTCGTGTACAGTCGCAACCAGCTGTAGTACCAGCACAGTCACCAGCAATGTAATTACCAACACTCCATTAGCACAATCCACCAACAGTACATGATGCCAGCACTCATTATGCGATCCACCAACAGCCCTATAATACCAACACTCATTAACACAATCCACCAACAATATGATACCACCACTCATTAACACAATCCGCTGGTAGCTATGATGCCAACACAAATCACCCGACCTTTATGATGCCAACACTGTTAACCACAGTCCTGAATAACTGTAAGTGCCATACAATCCGCACATTAACTCGCCGATTACCAGCATATTCTTACAATCCACCACGACAACTATGATATGGCAACACAATCCACCGACAGCTATGATACCATTAACACAATCCACCAACAGCTATGATACCAACACAATCCACCAACAGCTATGATACCAACACAATCCACCAACAGCTATGATACCAACACTCATTAACACAATCCACCAACAGCTATGATACCAACACAATCATGATAACACAATCCACCGACAGCTATGATACCAACACAATCCACTGACAGCTATGATACCAACACTCATTAACACAATCCACCGACAGCTATGATACCAACACAATCCACTCACTTGAACAACAATCCACCAACAGCTATGATACCAACACAATCCACCGACAGCTATGATACCAACACTCAGCTATGATACCATCACTCATTAACACAATCCACCGACAGCTATGATACCAACACAATCCACCGACAACTATGATACCAACACTCATTAACACAAATCCAGCATGATACCAACCGACAGCTATGATACCATCACTCATTAACACAATCCACCGACAGCTATGATACCAACACAATCCAACAACTATGATACCAACACTCATTAACACAATCCACCGACACTAATCCACCAACAGCTATGATACCAACACTCATTAACACAATCCACCAACAGCTATGATACCAACACTCATTAACACAATCCACCGACAGCTATGATACCAACACTCATTAACACAATCCACCGACAGCTATGATACCAACACTCATTAACACAATCCACCGACAGCTATGATACCAACACAATCCACCAACAACTATGATACCAACACTCATTAACACAATCCACCGACAGCTATGATACCAACACAATCCACCGACAGCTATGATACCAACACAATCCACCGACAGCTATGATACCAACACAATCCACCGACAGCTATGATACCAACACAATCCACCAACAACTATGATACCAACACTCATTAACACAATCCACCGACAGCTATGATACCAACACAATCCACCGACAGCTATGATACCAACACAATCCACCGACAGCTATGATACCAACACAATCCACCGACAACTATGATACCAACACTCATTAACACAATCCACCGACAGCTATGATACCAACACAATCCACCGACAGCTATGATACCAACACAATCCACCGACAACTATGATACCAACACAATCCACCGACAGCTATGATACCAACACTCATTAACACAATCCACCGACAGCTATGATACCAACACAATCCACCGACAGCTATGATACCAACACAATCCACCTATGATACCAACATAATCCACCAACAACTATGATACCAACACTCATTAACACAATCCACCGACAGCTATGATACCAACACAATCCACCGACAGCTATGATACCAACACAATCCACCAACAACTATGATACCAACACATTAACACAATCCAACAGCTATGATACCAACACAATCCATCGACAGCTATGATACCACCGACACTATGATAGCAACACAATCGACAGATATGACAGCATTAACACAATCCACCGACAGCTATGATACCAACACATGATACCAACACAATCCAATCGACAGCCATGATACCAACACAATCCACCGACAGCTATGATAGCAACACAATCCACCGACAGCTATGATAGCAACACAATCCAACAGCAATACCAACACAATCCACTGACAGCTATGATAGCAACACAATCCACCGACAGCTATGATAGCAACACAATCCACTGACAGCTATGATAGCAACACAATCCACCGACAGCTATGATAGCAACACAATCCACTGACAGCTATGATACCAACACAATCCACCGACAGCTATGATACCAACACAATCCACTGACAGCTATGATAGCAACACAATCCACCGACAGCTATGATAGCAACACAATCCACTGACAGCTATGATACCAACACAATCCACCGACAGCTATGATACCAACACAATCCACTGACAGCTATGATAGCAACACAATCCACCAACAACTATGATACCAACACTCATTAACACAATCCACCGACAGCTATGATAGCAACACAATCCACCGACAGCTATGATAGCAACACAATCCACCGACAGCTATGATAGCAACACAATCCACTGACAGCTATGATAGCAACACAATCCACTGACAGCTATGATACCAACACAATCCACCGACAGCTATGATACCAACACAATCCACTGACAGCTATGATAGCAACACAATCCACCGACAGCTATGATAGCAACACAATCCACTGACAGCTATGATAGCAACACAATCCACCGCCAGCCAAGATAGCAACACAACTAATCGACAGCCATGATACCAACACAATCCACCGACAGCTATGGATACCAACACAATCCACTGACAGCTATGATAGCAACACAATCCACCCACAGCTATGATAGCAACACAATCCACTGACAGCTATGATAGCAACACAATCCAATCAACAGCTGCGATACCAACACAATCCACCGACAGCTATGATACCAACACAATCCACTGACAGCTATGATACCAACACAATCCACTGACAGCTATGATACCAACACAATCCACTGACAGCTATGATAGCAACACAATCCACTGACAGCTATGATACCAACACAATCCACTGACAGCTATGATACCAACACAATCCACTGACAGCTATGATACCAACACAATCCACTGACAGCTATGATACCAACACAATCCACTGACAGCTATGATACCAACACAATCCACTGACAGCTATGATAGCAACACAATCCACCGACAGCTATGATAGCAACACAATCCACTGACAGCTATGATACCAACATAATCCACTGACAGCTATGATACCAACACAATCCACTGACAGCTATGATACCAACACAATCCACTGACAGCTATGATACCAACACAATCCACTGACAGCTATGATACCAACACAATCCACCGACAGCTATGATAGCAACACAATCCACTGACAGCTATGATACCAACACAATCCACCGACAGCTATGATAACAACACAATCCACTGACAGCTATGATACCAACACAATCCACCGACAGCTATGATACCAACACAATCCACTGACAGCTATGATACCAACACAATCCACTGACAGCTATTATAGCAACACTCAAACTCTCTGACGTCAAGAACAGACCGGTTATGTCTTCTTTTTTCCCCAGAACACTTGAGCGTGTCATCTCTGACCTAGTCATCTCTGACCTAGTCATCTCTGACCTAGTCATCTCTGACCTAGTCATCTCTGACCTAGTCATCTCTGACCTAGTCATCTCTGACCTAGTCATCTCTGACCTAGTCATCTCTGACCTA
>NW_027004066.1:0-5120 GCF_036934945.1 Oncorhynchus masou masou
TGTCATGTCTTGTTATGTCTGTTCCTGTCCTTTCTCTTCACTCTGTCTCTCTCTGCTGGTCTTTTTAGGTTACCTTCTCTGTCTCTCATTCTTCAGCTGTTCTACATTTCCCCTAACTAGCTCATTCACTCTTTCCCCACCTGTTCTCTCTTCCCCCTCTGATTAGGTCTCTATTTCTCTCTCTGTTCCTGCTACTTTCAGTGTCTGATTCTTGTTTGTGTTTTTTGATGCCAGAAGCAAGCTGTCGTCCGTTTGCTTCCACCTTGTCCTATCCTGTCGGAGTCTGCCTGGCAGGTGCATCCTGCATTATACTACGTTCTTTTGTTCCATTGACTACGTTGGAAGAGGATTTATGCCATTCCTGTTTTTATTAAAGAACTCTGTTTTCTGTTAAAACCGCTTTTGGGTCTTCACTCAAGTACATAACAGAAGAATCAGACCAGAATGGACCCAGCGGCTCCGGACCCTTTTCTCTCCGCCGTCGAGATCCAGGGAGCGATGCTAGGCAGACACGAGGAGGAATTGTCTGCTGCTCGACATGCCGTTGAGACCCTGGCCGTCCAAGTCTCCGACCTCACAAGACAGGTTCACCAACTCCACCTCGATCCACCGCCCCACTTCCAGGGTTTCCGAGTCTCCGGAGCCCAGGATCAACAACCCGCCGTGTTACTCTGGGGAGCCCACTGAGTGCCGCTCATTCCTCACTCAGTGTGATGTGGTGTTCTCTCTCAGCCCAACACTTACTCCAGGAGCGCAGCCCGCATCGCCTACGTCATTTCTCTCCTTACCGGACCGGGCGCGTGAGTGGGGGCACGGCAATCTGGGGAGCGAGGGCTGAGTGTATTAACCAGTATCAGGACTTTAAGGAGGAGATGATACGGGTTTTTGACCGTTCTGTTTTTGGCGAGGAGGCTTCCAGGGCCCTGTCTTCCCTATGTCAGGGGAATAGATCCATAACGGATTATTCTATTGAGTTTCGCACTCTCGCTGCCTCTAGTGACTGGAACGGCCGGCTTTGCTCGCTCGTTTTCTGGAGGTCTCCTCGTCGAGGTTAAGGATGAGATCCTCTCCCGGGAGGTTCTCCTTCCTGTCTGGACTCCTTAATAGCTCTCGCTATTCGCATAGAACGACGGTTTGATCTTCGTCGCCGAGCTCGTGGAAAGGAGCTCGCGTTCTCCGTTAACTCCCCCTCTCCACATCACTGCCACCTGCCGCATCACTGCCACCCTCCTCCGCCGGCTCGGATGCTGAGCCTATGCAGCTGGGGGTATAGCATCTCGGCCAAGGAGAAGGAACGGAGATCACCAATCGCCTCTGTCTCTACTGCGGCTCCGCTGGTCATTTGTCACCTCATGTCCAGTAAGCCAGAGCTCATCAGTAAAGGGAGGGCTACTGGTGGCGCAACTACTCAGGCCTCTCCTTCTGGATCACGCACTACCTTTCCGGTCCATCTCCGCTGGCCCGGTTCATCTGCTTCCTGCAGTGCCTTGATAGACTCTGGGGCGGAGGGCTGTTTTATGGACGAGACCTGGGCTCGGGAACATGACTGTTCCTCTCAGACAGTTAGGGGGAGCCCACGGCCTTGTTACGCTTTAGATGGTAGTTCTCTCCCCAAGATTCAGCGTGAGGCAGCTGCCTTTAACCCCCTCACTGTCTCTGGTAATCATAAGCGAAACCATTTCTTTTTTAATTTTTCGTTCACCTTTTACACCTGTTGTTTTGGGTCATCCCTAGCTAGTGCGCCATAACCCTTCTATTAATTGGTCTAGTAATACTATCCTATCCTGGAATGTTTCTTGTCATGTGACCTGTTTAATGTCTGCTATCCCCTCCTGTTTCCTCTGTCTCTTCTTCACAGGAGGAGCCTGGCGATTTGACAGGGGTGCCGGAGGAGTATCACGATCTGCGCCTGGTGTTCAATCGTTCCACGGCCACTTCTCTCCTCCCACGGTGGTATGACTGTAGTGATGATCTCCTTCCGGGAACTACTCCCCCGGGAGTAGATTATACTCTCTGTCGGCTCCCGAACGTAAGGCTCTCGAGGATTATTTGTCGGTTTCGCTCAACGCCGGTACCATAGTCTCCTCCTCCTCTCCCCGCCCCGGGGGGTTTTTTGTTCAGAAGAAGGGCGGTCCCTGCGCCCATACGTGGATTATCGAGGGCTGAATGACGCAACAGTTAAGAATCGTTATCCGCTTCCTCTTATGTCTTCAGCCTTCGAGATCCTGCAGGAGCCAGGTTTTCACCAAATTGGACCTTCGTAACGCCTACCATCTCGTGCGCATCAGGGAGGGGACAGTGGAAGCGCGACGTTTCACTCCGTTAGGGCACTTTGAATACCGGGTTCTTCCTTCCCGGCCTCGTTAACGCTCCAGCTGTCTTTCAGGCACTAGTTAACGACGTCCTGAAGACATGCTGAACATTTTGTTTTTCGTTTACATGGGACGATATCCTGATTTTTTCTCCGTCTCTCTCGATTCATGTTCAGCACGTGCGGCCCAACGTCCTCCAGCGCCTTTTGGAGAACTGTCTTTATGTGAAGGCTGAGAAGTGCATTTTTCATGCCGCCTCTGTCCCTTTTCTCGGTTCCGTTATTTCCGCTGAGGGCATTAAGATGGATCCCGCTAAGGTCCAGGCTGTCATTGATTGGCCCGTTCCTAAGTCACGCGTCGAGCTGCAGCGCTTTCTGGGCTTCGCTAATTTCTATCGTCGTTTCATCCGTAATTTCGGTCAGGTGGCAGCTCCCCTCACAGCCCTTACTTCTGTTAAGACGTGCTTTAAGTGGTCCGTTTCCGCCCAGGAGCTTTTGATCTTCTTAAGAATCGTTTTACATCCGCTCCTATTCTTGTTACACCTGACATCTCTAGACAGTTTGTTGTTGAGGTTGACGCGTCAGAGGTGGGCGTGGGAGCCATTCTTTCTCAGCGCTCTCTCTCTGACGGCAAGGTCCATCCTTGCGCGTTTTTCTCTCATCGCTTATCGCCGTCAGAACGTAACTATGATGTTGGTAATCGCGAACTGCTCGCCATCCGCTTAGCCCTAGGCGAATGGCGACAGTGGTTGGAGGGCGACCGTTCCTTTTGTCGTTTGGACTGACCATAGGAACCTTGAGTACATCCGTTCAGCCAAGCGACTTAATGCGCGTCAGGCTCGTTGGGCTCTGTTTTTCGCTCGTTTCGAGTTTGTTATTTCTTATCGTCGGGCTCAAAAAACACCAAGCCTGATGCTTTATCTCGTCTCTTCAGTTCTTCTGAGGTCTCCACCGACCCCGGATTCTCCTGACGGGCGTGTTGTCGGGTTGACTGTCTGGGAATTGAGAGGCAGGTAAAGCAAGCACTCGCTCACACTCCGTCGCCGCGAGCTTGTCCTAGGAACCTTCTGTTCGTTCCCGTTCCTACTCGTCCGGCCGTTCTTCAGTGGGCCCACTCTGCCAAGTTAGCTTCGGCCACCCGGCGTTCGGGGGTACCGCTCGCTTCCATTCGCCAGCGTTTCTGGTGGCCCACTCGGGAACGTGACGGCGCGTCGATTTGTCGCCGCTTGTTCGGTCTGCGCGCAGACTAAATCTGGGAACTCTCCTCCTGCCGGCCGTCTCAGACCGCTTCCCATTCCCTCTCGACCGTGGTCTCACATCGCTTTAGATTTTATCACCGGACTGCCTTCATCAGCGGGAAGACAGTTATTCTTACGGTTTCGATAGATTCTCTAAGGCGGCTCATTTCATTCCTCTCGATAAGCTCCCTTCTGCTAAGGAGACGGCTCAGATCATTATCGAGAATGTTTTTCCGAATTCATGGCCTTCCTTCTGACGTCGTTTCCGACAGAGGCCCGCAGTTCACGTCCCAATTTTGGAGGGGTTTTGCCGTTTGATTGGGGCTTCCGTCAGTCTCTCGTCCGGCTTTCATCCCCAGTCTAACGGTCAAGCCGAACGGGCCAATCAGACTGTTGGTCGCATTTTACGCAGTCTTTCTTTTCGTAACCCTGCGTCTTGGTCAGAACAGCTCCCCTGGGCAGAGTACGCCCACAACTCGCTTCCTCGTCTGCTACCCGGTCTATCCCTTTTCAGAGTAGCCTCGGGTACCAGCCTCCGCTGTTCTCTTCTCAGCTCGCCGAGTCCTGCGTCCCCTCCGCTCAGGCTTTTGTCCAGCGTTGCGAGCGCACCTGGAAGGGGTCAGGTGGCACCTTTCCACAGTAATAGGCGCAGACTGTGAGGGCCGCTAATAAGCGTAGGACCAAGAGTCCTAGATATTGTTGCGGTCAGAGAGTATGGCTCTCCCTCAGAACCTTCCCCTTAAGACAGCTTCTCGCAAGTTGGCCCCGCGGTTCATTGGTCCGTTCCGTATTTCTCAAGGTCATTAATCCTGTCGCAGTGCGACTTTAACTTCTCCAGCTATCTTCGTCGCGTTCACCCGGTCTTCCATGTCTCCTGTGTTAAGCCCGTTCTTGACGCCCCCGCTCGTCCCTCCATCCTTGTCGAGGCGCACCCATCTACAGGGTTCGTAAGATTTTGGACATGCGCCCTCGGGGCCGTGGTCATCAGTACCTAGTGGATTGGGAGGGGTACGGTCCTGAGGAGAGGAGTTGGGTTCCCTCTCGGGACGTGCTGGACCGTTCGCTGATCGATGATTTCCTCCGTTGCCGCCAGGTTTCCTCCTCGAGTGCGCCAGGAGGCGCTCGGTGGAGTGGGGGGTACTGTCATGTCTTGTTATGTCTGTTCCTGTCCTTTCTCTTCACTCTGTCTCTCTCTGCTGGTCTTTTTAGGTTACCTTCTCTGTCTCTCATTCTTCAGCTGTTCTACATTTCCCCTAACTAGCTCATTCACTCTTTCCCCACCTGTTCTCTCTTCCCCCTCTGATTAGGTCTCTATTTCTCTCTCTGTTCCTGCTACTTTCAGTGTCTGATTCTTGTTTGTGTTTTTGATACCAGAAGCAAGCTGTCGTCCCGTTTGCTTCCACCTTGTCCTATCCTGTCGGAGTCTGCCTGGCAGGTGCATCCTGCATTATACTACGTTCTTTTGTTCCATTGACTACGTTGGAAGAGGATTTATGCCATTCCTGTTTTTTCATTAAAGAACTCTGTTTTCTGTTAAAACCGCTTTTGGGTCTTCACTCAAGTACATAACA
>NW_027004067.1:0-5120 GCF_036934945.1 Oncorhynchus masou masou
TCTCCTGGGTTTATCCTTCCCGACTGTCTCCTGGGACACATCTGAAACCTCACACTCAATTTCGATTCAATTTTTAATTGAAGGGCTTTTCCTCTCACATGGTGTAAAGCTTGGGTTTGGTGAATTAGTGTCGTCTGAGATTCCCAAAGATTGGAAAGCAGCTGTGGTCATCCCCCTCTTCAAAGGGGGGGACACTCTTGACCCAAACTGCTACAGACCTATATCTATCCTACCATGCCTTTCTAAGGTCTTCGAAAGCCAAGTCAACAAACAGATTACAGACCATTTAGAATCCCACCATACCTTCCCCACTATGCAATCTGGTTTCAGAGCTGGTCATGTGTGCACCTCTGCCACACTCAAGGTCCTAAACGATATCTTTAACCGCCATCGATAAGAAACAATACTGTGCAGCCATATTCATTGACCTGGTCAAGGCTTTCGACTCTGTCAATCACCACATCCTCATCGGCAGACTTGACAGCCTTGGTTTCTCAAATGATTGCCTCGCCTGGTTCACCATCTACTTCTCTCACAGAGTTCAGTGTGTCAAATCGGAGGGTCTGTTGTCCGGGCCTCTGGCAGTCTCTATGGGGGTGCCACAGGGTTCAATTCTTGGACCGACTCTCTTCTCTGTATACATCAATGATGTCGCTCTTGCTGCTGGTGAGTCTCTGATCCACCTCTACGCAGACAACACCATTCTGTATACTTCTGGCCCTTCTTTGGACACTGTGTTAACAACCCTCCAGGCGAGCTTCAATGCCATACAACTCTCCTTCCGTGGCCTCCAATTGCTCTTAAATACAAGTAAAACTAAATGCATGCTCTTCAACCGATCGCTACCCGCACCTACCCGCCTGTTCAACATCACTACTCTGGACGGCTCTGATTTAGAATATGTGGACAACTACAAATACCTAGGTGTCTGGTTAGACTGTAAACTCTCCTTCCAGACTCACATCAAACATCTCCAATCCAAAGTTAAATCTAGAATTGGCTTCCTATTTCACAACAAAGCATCCTTCACTCATGCTGCCAAACATACCCTTGTAAAACTGATCATCCTACCAATCCTCGACTTTGGCGATGCCATTTACAAAATAGCCAACCAATACCCTACTCAATAAATTGGATGCAGTCTATCACAGTGTCATCCATTTTGTCACCAAAGCCCCATATACTACCCACCATTGCGACCTGTACGCTCTCGTTGCCTGGCCTTCGCTTCATACTCGTCGCCAAACCCACTGGCTCCAGGTCATCTACAAGACCCTGCTAGGTAAAGTCCCCCCTTATCTCACCTCGCTGGTCACCATAGCAGCACCCACCTGTAGCACGTGCTCCAGCATGTATATCTCTCTGGTCACCCCCAAAACCAATTCTTCCTTTGGCCGCCTTTCCTTCCAGTTCTCTGCTGCCAATGACTGGAACGAACTATAAAAATCTCTGAAACTGGAAACACTTATCTCCCTCACTAGCTTTAAGCACCAGCTGTCAGAGCAGCTCACAGATTACTGCACCTGTACATAGCCCATCTATAATTTAGCCCAAACAACTACCTCTTTCCCTACTGTATTTATTTATTTAGCTCCTTTGCACCCCATTATTTATATCTCTACTTTGCACATTCTTCCATTGCAAATCTACCATTCCAGTGTTTTACTTACATATATTCTTATTTACTTTTGCCACCATGGCCTTTTTTGCTGCCCACCTCCTTATCTCACCTCATTTGCTCACATTGTATATAGACTTATTTTTGTTTCATTTTAGTGACTTTGTATGTTTGTTTTACTCATGTGTAATATGTTGTTGTTTTGTGTCCGAACTGCTTTGCTTTATCTTGGCCAGGTCGTAATTGTTGAGAACTTGAACTTGCCTACCTGGTTTAAATAAAGGTAAAATAAATCATATTAAAATACAATGTTCTGTGTGAGGAAAGAGTTGTTCATATGTTCTACTCTGTCCACATGTGCACTGTGCTATGCACACGCTCCTAAACCAGTCAGAAAAATGAGTCTTTTGTTGCATCCTATCATCATTTGAATCCCATGACATGATACAGTAGTCAGGGTTTGACAAACGTACAGATGCCTCTCTCTCCTCTCAGGTCATACAAAAAGGGTAATCGTTCCCTGAGGGACTGAAAGACATGGAAGGGCACTTGAAGGATAACAAAGGGGACGTTTGTTTCAAGAGTTCCATCGCCATCTGCTGAAGGTTGAAGTATCCCTTCTCAGGAGAGAGAGAGAGAGAGAGAAAGCACTTTTCACAAATGAAGGAACAATGGAATCAGTCTGATTCCTGGTATATAGTTTCAACACCTTGGGGTCTGGTCAAAAGTAGTGTCCTTTAAAAGGGGAAAGGCTACCATTTGGGACGCAGAGGGTAAAATAGAGATTGTACATGTTAATCATCAAAACAAAAATCAGATTAACTTTCAAAACATACCCTCTACCCATATCCCCTTACTTATGATGTAATGCCCATGTAGTTGCTCAACTAGTCCTGTAAGTCCACTGGTTTAAAAGTGAAGGGCACATGGTCTGTCCCAACGGAAGAAGAGCATTTCTGCTGATCTGAGTGAAGTCCCCATGTTAATGATGAACAGACTAAGAAAAAACATTCACTTTGCAAAACATACCAACTGCCACCATCCCTCTTAATAGTCATTTACTGCTCCACTGCAGCCCATGACTTTAACAGGATATTAGCAAACACAGCAGGTTCAGCATGCAAAACAGGTAGGTAGTAATAGATCATGACTCACCACCGAGGGAAGGGACACACATAACCTTGAAATACACACACAGAGACATTTGAATACATTAAAAAAATTGTTCCGTGGAGAGAGGCACAGTAGAGAATATTAACCGACATGAGGTTCAATACCGATATGACAGCACAACATGACAGCAATGTCACTGGGCGCTACACCTCGTCTGACCCTCCTGGCCAGTCTGTCTGTCTGTCTGCTCCCCCCCACCACCGTATTCTGCCAGGGGAACAGGACAGAAGTGGGCAACTGTGGCAGGTGGCTTTGTAAGCCTGGAGGACCATGGAATAACAATACTGTATACATCAAGTAGAGCTGAGAATAAAGTAGAGCTCAGCGCTGGGAAATAGAGAAAGATAGAGGAGTAGAGGAGGGAACACGGCTAACCTAAGATTAGTTCTATTCCCCCAAATAGGCCTTGATGGATGGCTGGATGGAGGGATGGAGGTAGGGATGGAGGGGGAGAGGGAGGGATGGAGGGGGAGAGGGAGGGATGGAGGGAGGGATGGAGGGGGAGAGGGAGGGATGGAGGGAGGGATGGAGGGGGAGAGGGAGGGATGGAGAGGGAGAGGGAGGGATGGAGAGGGAGAGGGAGGGATGGAGAGGGAGAGGGAGGGATGGAGGAGGGAGGGATGGAGAGGGAGGGAGGGATGGAGGGGGAGAGGGAGGGATGGAGGGGAGAGGGAGGGATAGAGAGGGAGAGGGAGGGATGGAGGGGGAGAGGGAGGGATGGAGGGATGGAGAGGGAGGGATGGAGGGGAGTGGGAGGGATGGAGGGGGAGAGGGAGGGATGGAGGGAGAGGGAGGGATGGAGGGGAGAGGGAGGGATAGAGAGGGAGAGGGAGGGATGAGAGGGAGAGGGAGGGGTGGAGGGGGAGAGGGAGGGATGGAGAGGGAGGGAGAGGGAGGGATGGAGGGGGAGAGGGAGAGGGAGGGATGGAGAGGGAGGGATGGAGGGGGGAGAGGGAGGGATGGAGAGGGAGGGATGGAGGGGGAGAGGGAGGGATGGAGAGGGAGAGGGAGGGAGGGAGAGGGAGGGATGGATGGGGAGAGGGAGAGGGAGGGGGATGGAGGGGGAGAGGGAGGGATGGAGAGGGAGAGGGAGGGAAGGATGGAGGGGGAGAGGGAGGGATGGCAAAGAGGGAATAGTGAAAATAGAGAGAAGAGCAAAGGGAAGGGAATCACTGCCTTGCTCTCCAACCAAGGTGCATGAATTGAGGAGCAAAGTGAAGAAGACAAAAGAGTCAGCAACTCTTGGGGGACAACGGAAGTTAATAAAAAGTTATTTATTGTTAAAAGTGAATCGAAAGAGAGGGAGGGAACAGGGATAAACTATGATGAGTTAGTTATTCTGTCCCAAACCAGTCCATAATAGGTGTCAGGATCACGTTGCACTTTTATGGGTGGAGAATACAGAAAGACACAGGATAACAGAGTTTAAATGAAACCAGTCCTCTGTCCAGCAGTCTATATCTGTCCCTAGATACCAGTCCTCTGTCCAGCAGTCTATATCTGTCCCTAGAAACCAGTCCTCTGTCCAGTAGTCTATATCCGTCCCTAGAAACCAGTCCTCTGTCCATCGGTCTATTTTTTATATTTTTTATTTTATTTCACCTTTATTTAACCAGGTAGGCTAGTTGAGAACAAGTTCTCATTTGCAACTGCGACCTGGCCAAGATAAAGCATAGCAGTGTGAACAGACAACACAGAGTTACACATGGAGTAAACAATTAACAAGTCAATAACACAGTAGAAAAAAAGGGGAGTCTATATACATTGTGTGCAAAAGGCATGAGGAGGTAGGCGAATAATTACAATTTTGCAGATTAGCACTGGAGTGATAGATGATCAGATGGTCATGTACAGGTAGAGATACTGGTGTGCAAAAGAGCAGAAAAGTAAATAAATAAAAACAGTGTGGGGATGAGGTAGGTGAAAATGGGTGGGCTATTTACCAATAGAGCTGCAGTGATCGGTTAGCTGCTCAGATAGCACATGTTTGAAGTTGGTGAGGGAGATAAAAGTCTCCAACTTCAGGGATTTTTGCAATTCGTTCCAGTCACAGGCAGCAGAGTACTGGAACGAAAGGCGGCCAAATTAGGTGTTGGCTTAGGGATGATCAGTGAGATACACCTGCTGGAGCGTGTGCTACGGATGGGTGTTGCCATCGTGACCAGTGAACTGAGATAAGGCGGAGCTTTACCTAGCATGGACTTGTAGATGACCTGGAGCCAATGGGTCTGGCGACGAATATGTAGCGAGGGCCAGCCGACTAGAGCATACAAGTCGCAGTGGTGGGTGGTATAAGGTGCTTTAGTGACAAAACGGATGGCACTGTGAT
>NW_027004068.1:0-5120 GCF_036934945.1 Oncorhynchus masou masou
TGTTATGTACTTGGTGAAGACCCAAAAGCGGTTTTAACAGAAAACAGAGTTCTTTAATGAAAAACAGGAATGGCATAAATCCTCTTCCAACGTAGTCAATGGAACAAAAAGAACGTTAGTATAATGCAGGATGCACCTGCCAGGCGGACTCACGTGGGGGATAGGACAAGGTGGAAGCAAACGGGACGACAGCTTGCTTCTGGCATCCAAAAAACACAAACAAGAATCAGACACTGAAAGTAGCAGGAACAGAGAGAAATAGAGACCTAATCAGAGGGGAAGAGATAACAGGTGGGAAAGAGTGAATGAGCTAGTTAGGGAGATGTAGAACAGCTGAAGAATGAGAGACAGAGAAGGTAACCTAAAAAGACCAGCAGACAGAGTGAAGAGAAAGGACAGGAACAGACATAACAAGACATGACAGTACCCCCCACTCACGAGCGCCTCCTGGCGCACTCGAGGAGAAACCTGGCGGCAACGGAGGAAATCATCGATCAGCGGAACGGTCCAGCACGTCCCGAGAGGGAACCCAACTCCCTCTCCTCAGGACCGTACCCCTCCCAATCCACTAGGTACTGATGACCACGGCCCCGGGGCGCATGTCCAAATCTTACGAACCCTGTAGATGGGTGCCGACAAGGATGGGGGGAGAGGGGACGACGACGCAGAAGAGCGAAGATACACAGGAGACATGGAAGACCCGGGTAGACGCGACGAAGATAGCGCGGGAGAAGAAGTCGCACTGCGACAGGATTAATGACCTGAGAAATACGGAACGGACCAATGAACCGCGGGGCCAACTTGCGAGAAGCTGTCTTAAGGGGAAGGTTCTGAGTGGAGAGCCATACTCTCTGACCGCAACAATATCTAGGACTCTTGGTCCTACGCTTATTAGCGGCCCTCACAGTCTGCGCCCTATTACGGCAAAGTGCCGACCTGACCCCCTTCCAGGTGCGCTCGCAACGCTGGACAAAAGCCTGAGCGGAGGGGACGCAGGACTCGGCGAGCTGAGATGAGAACAGCGGAGGCTGGTACCCGAGGCTACTCTGAAAAGGGGATAGACCGGTAGCAGACGAGGGAGCGAGTTGTGGGCGTACTCTGCCCAGGGGAGCTGTTCTGACCAAGACGCAGGGTTACGAAAAGAAAGACTGCGTAAAATGCGACCAACAGTCTGATTGGCCCGTTCGGCTTGACCGTTAGACTGGGGATGAAAGCCGGACGAGAGACTGACGGAAGCCCCAATCAAACGGCAAAACTCCCTCCAAAATTGAGACGTGAACTGCGGGCCTCTGTCGGAAGCGACGTCAGACGGAAGGCCATGAATTCGGAAAACATTCTCGATAATGATCTGAGCCGTCTCCTTAGCAGAAGGGAGCTTATCGAGAGGAATGAAATGAGCCGCCTTAGAGAATCTATCGACAACCGTAAGAATAACTGTCTTCCCCGCTGATGAAGGCAGTCCGGTGATAAAATCTAAAGCGATGTGAGACCACGGTCGAGAGGGAATGGGAAGCGGTCTGAGACGGCCGGCAGGAGGAGAGTTCCCAGATTTAGTCTGCGCGCAGACCCGAACAAGCGGCGACAAATCGACGCGCGTCACGTTCCCGAGTGGGCCACCAGAAACGCTGGCGAATGGAAAGCGAGCGTACCCCGAACGCCGGGGTGGCCGGCTAACTTGGCAGAGTGGGCCCACTGAAGAACGGCCGGACGAGTAGGAACGGGAACGAACAGAAGGTTCCTAGGACAAGCTCGCGGCGACGGAGTGTGAGCGAGTGCTTGCTTTACCTGCCTCTCAATTCCCCAGACAGTCAACCCGACAACACGCCCCTCAGGAGAATCCCCTCGGGGTCGGTGGAGACCTCAGAAGAACTGAAGAGACGAGATAAAGCATCAGGCTTGGTGTTTTTGAGCCCGGACGATAAGAAATAACAAACTCGAAACGAGCGAAAAACAGAGCCCAACGAGCCTGACGCGCATTAAGTCGTTTGGCTGAACGGATGTACTCAAAGGTTCCTATGGTCAGTCCAAACGACAAAGGAACGATCGCCCCCTCCAACCACTGTCGCCATTCGCCTAGGGCTAAGCGGATGGCGAGCAGTTCGCGATTACCAACATCATAGTTACGTTCTGACGGCGATAAGCGATGAGAGAAAAACGCGCAAGGATGGACCTTGCCGTCAGAGAGAGCGCTGAGAAAGAATGGCTCCCACGCCCACCTCTGACGCGTCAACCTCAACAACAAACTGACTAGAGATGTCAGGTGTAACAAGAATAGGTGCGGATGTAAAACGATTCTTAAGAAGATCAAAAGCTCCCTGGGCGGAAACGGACCACTTAAAGCACGTCTTAACAGAAGTAAGGGCTGTGAGGGGAGCTGCCACCTGACCGAAATTACGGATGAAACGACGATAGAAATTAGCGAAGCCCAGAAAGCGCTGCAGCTCGACGCGTGACTTAGGAGCGGGCCAATCAATGACAGCCTGGACCTTAGCGGGATCCATCTTAATGCCCTCAGCGGAAATAACGGAACCGAGAAAAGGGACAGAGGCGGCATGAAAAGTGCACTTCTCAGCCTTCACATAAAGACAGTTCTCCAAAAGGCGCTGGAGGACGCGTCGCACGTGCTGAACATGAATCGAGAGAGACGGTGAAAAAATCAGGATATCGTCCATGTAAACGAAAACAAAAATGTTCAGCATGTCTCTCAGGACGTCGTTAACTAGTGCCTGAAAGACAGCTGGAGGCGTTAACGAGGCCGAAAGGAAGAACCCGGTATTCAAAGTGCCCTAACGGAGTGTTAAACGCCGTCTTCCACTCGTCCCCCTCCCTGATGCGCACGAGATGGTAGGCGTTACGAAGGTCCAATTTGGTGAAAAACCTGGCTCCCTGCAGGATCTCGAAGGCTGAAGACATAAGAGGAAGCGGATAACGATTCTTAACTGTTATGTCATTCAGCCCTCGATAATCCACGCATGGGCGCAGGGACCCGTCCTTCTTCTGAACAAAAAAAAACCCCGCTCCGGCGGGAGAGGAGGAGGAGACTATGGTACCGGCGTCGAGCGAAACCGACAAATAATCCTCGAGAGCCTTACGTTCGGGAGCCGACAGAGAGTATAATCTACCCCGGGGAAGTAGTTCCCGGAAGGAGATCAATACTACAGTCATACGACCGGTGTGGAGGGAGAGAAGTGGCCTTGGAACGACTGAACACCGTGCGCAGATCGTGATACTCCTCCGGCACCCCTGTCAAATCGCCAGGCTCCTCCTGTGAAGAAGAGACAGAGGAAACAGGAGGGATAGCAGACATTAAACAGGTCACATGACAAGAAACATTCCAGGATAGGATAGTATTACTAGACCAATTAATAGAAGGGTTATGGCGCACTAGCCAGGGATGACCCAAAACAACAGGTGTAAAAGGTGAACGAAAAATTAAAAAAGAAATGGTTTCGCTATGATTACCAGAGACAGTGAGGGTTAAAGGCAGCGTCTCACGCTGAATCTTGGGGAGAGAACTACCATCTAAAGCGAACAAGGCCGTGGGCTCCCCTAACTGTCTGAGAGGAATGTCATGTTCCCGAGCCCAGGTCTCGTCCATAAAACAGCCCTCCGCCCCAGAGTCTATCAAGGCACTGCAGGAAGCAGATGAACCGGGCCAGCGGAGATGGACCGGAAAGGTAGTGCGTGATCCAGAAGGAGAGGCCTGAGTAGTTGCGCTCACCAGTAGCCCTCCTCTTACTGATGAGCTCTGGCTTTTACTGGACATGAGGTGACAAAATGACCAGCGGAGCCGCAGTAGAGACAGAGGCGATTGGTGATTCTCCGTTCCTTCTCCTTGGCCGAGATGCGGATACCCCCCAGCTGCATAGGCTCAGCATCCGAGCCGGCGGAGGAGGGTGGCAGTGATGCGGCAGGTGGCAGTGATGTGGAGAGGGGAGCAACGGAGAACGCGAGCTCCTTTCCACGAGCTCGGCGACGAAGATCAAACCGTCGCTCTATGCGAATAGCGAGAGCTATTAAGGAGTCCAGACTGGAAGGAACCTCCCGGGAGAGGATCTCATCCTTAACCTCGGCGAGGAGACCCTCCAGAAAGCGAGCGAGCAAAGCCGGCTCGTTCCAGTCACTAGAGGCAGCGAGAGTGCGAAACTCAATAGAATAATCCGTTATGGATCGATTCCCCTGACATAGGGAAGACAGGGCCCTGGAAGCCTCCTCCCCAAAAACAGAACGGTCAAAAACCCGTATCATCTCCTCCTTAAAGTCCTGATACTGGTTAATACACTCAGCCCTCGCCTCCCAGATTGCCGTGCCCCACTCACGCGCCCGTCCGGTAAGGAGAGAAATGGCGTAGGCGATGCGGGCTGCGCTCCTGGAGTAAGTGTTGGGCTGGAGAGAGAACACCACATCACACTGAGTGAGGAATGAGCGGCACTCAGTGGGCTCCCCAGAGTAACACGGCGGGTTGTTGATCCTGGGCTCCGGAGACTCGGAAACCCTGGAAGTGGGCGGTGGATCGAGGTGGAGTTGGTGAACCTGTCTTGTGAGGTCGGAGACTTGGACGGCCAGGGTTTCAACGGCATGTCGAGCAGCAGACAATTCCTCCTCGTGTCTGCCTAGCATCGCTCCCTGGATCTCGACGGCGGAGTGAAAAGGGTCCGGAGCCGCTGGGTCCATTCTTGGTCTGATTCTTCTGTTATGTACTTGAGTGAAGACCCAAAAGCGGTTTTAACAGAAAACAGAGTTCTTTAATGAAAAACAGGAATGGCATAAATCCTCTTCCAACGTAGTCAATGGAACAAAAGAACGTTAGTATAATGCAGGATGCACCTGCCAGGCGGACTCCGACAGGATAGGACAAGGTGGAAGCAAACGGGACGACAGCTTGCTTCTGGCATCAAAAACACAAACAAGAATCAGACACTGAAAGTAGCAGGAACAGAGAGAGAAATAGAGACCTAATCAGAGGGGAAGAGAGAACAGGTGGGAAGGAGTGAATGAGCTAGTTAGGGGAGATGTAGAACAGCTGAAGAATGAGAGACAGAGAAGGTAACCTAAAAAGACCAGCAGAGAGAGACAGAGTGAAGAGAAAGGACAGGAACAGACATAACAAGACATGACAC
>NW_027004069.1:0-5120 GCF_036934945.1 Oncorhynchus masou masou
TGTCGGCCATACGTTAAAGAACCTAATTGGTTAAAGATTGTTGTGATATTGTGATAAATAAAAAGGTATACCAGTTTCATTTAAGGACCAAAAACTTGACAGCTGTACTATATAGTTCACAAAAAAGTTGGGAAGAGATGTTCGGACGTACTGATTCCATGGCACATTTAGGATCTGATAGCAAAACAACGCCAGATTCAAAACTTCACATTTTTCAATTTAAATTTTTTACAAAATTCTTGCAACTAATACAATGTTATATATATATGGGGGGGTAGCATCTTCCCAGCTCTGCAGATTGTGCTGCAAAGAGACAGAATCATTCCATGTGTTTTGGTACTGTCCGTATATAGGTTGTTTTTGGATTTAACATCTACGGTATCGGTGTCCCTAAACCGGGATGGTTTTGGGGGCTAATGTGTGCTAATGTGACGAGAATGACATTGTTAACAACAGACAACTTTCCGGGACAAAGACGTGTCTTATATGGGCAGAAAACTTAAAGTATTGTTAATCTGACTGCAGTGTCCAATTTACAGTAGCTATTACAGTGAAAAAAATAACATGCTATTGTTTGAGGAGATTACACCACAACAAAACACTTTTATCATGGCAACTGGTTGGATACATACCTCTAAAGGTAAATAATGTACTTACATTCATTAATCGTGCTCTGATTTGTCATCCTGAGGGTCACAGAGATAAAATGGAGCATAGTTTCGTTTGATAAATTTACATTTTTATATACAAATGTAGGAACTGGCTTCGACAGTTTTAACCACTGCTGTGTGGTATCAAGAATGTGCATATCCTTGCTTCAGGTCCTGAGCTACAGGCAGTTAGATTTGGGTATGTAATTTTAGGCTGAAATTGAAAAAGAGGGTCCAGTCCTTAAGGGATCATAGCTTTCCCTGGATTTATTGGTCAGTCTATGAGCAGGTGTTCATAATATTTTGTACACACAGTGTGTATTGCTACCAGAGCACAAGACAAAAATATGCATTATGTTCTAGTCTAAATAATGAAATATCATTCACAAACTGAATCGAAATTACAAGCAGCTTATTTGACCTTAAATAAAACGTTATATAACAATAATTATAAACCGGGTGGTTCTAGCCCTGAATGCTGATTGGCTGACAGCCGTGGTATATCGTATACCACGGGTATGACAAAACATTTATTTTTAATTAATAAACATTCAAAAAGAAATAAATGAAAACAGAATGTGATGTAATGTATCTGAAGAAATTACTGCAGGGACTGTCGCCTTACCAGGCCAGCCATAGTAAATAATGCAACAAAAATACATCATCCTAATGTTTATCTTTACCCAACGTGTGTGTAGCTGTCAACTTTGATCAATAACGAGGCACTAAACACAGACCTTTTTCATGTTTCTGCATACAACTCCAACTCAGGAACACTGTAAACACTGTATTTAGATGCAAAATATTTCTGCCCTTAAGGCGAGCAGATTCTGTTAAATTGACCTGGGGATTATTAGGCTTCATAACCAAAGGCAAACAAGAAGAAGTGTTAGAACGTAATAGCAAAAGATGATAGGTTCTCTATGCAAATTATTTTGAGAAGTTGAGCCTTTGCAAAACATCAATTTTGATCAAGTACACTGTTTGTGCCTCTGTCTCTGCCCTTGTTCTAAAAGTTGTACCTAATACAAAATATTTAGGATTGCTGATAGACCTGGGTTCAAATAGCTCAAATTCTTGTCCTTTTGAAATCCTCTCAACTCACATAATAATGGTGATGAAGCCATTGGTTTATGTTGGCTTCTTTACATTGGAGCCGGAGTGCCAGACACAGATCTGCTATCTTAATATGATAAGTTTGTTGTTGCAAGAAATACAACATTGTAGTGTATTTAAGATTTAGAAAGATATCTAAACTTTGGAATTTCCACTTTAAAATTTCAGACTTGACTTGAAAAATGTATGAAGTTATGCAAAAATGTCCCTTAATTACAGTGTAATCCATATAATAATTCACATTTCCTGTTGCTGCAGGATTATTGTCCTACATTGACAAAACCGATCATTTTAAGAAATCAGATCTGTAGGAGGAGTTTGCACTTTTGGGACCATTTGGGACCATTTGTTCCATTGTGCGATTCAAACTCAATTACAAACACAGTTGAAATATTTGAAAGTACCGGAATGATTGAAATACAAAGACAAGGGTACTTTTCTATCTGTCAGCTTTCCTGAAAGATTGTTCCCATCCATCGCAAGTTGCACACAACACAAGCAAAAATCCTAACACTCCACCTGACAAATGCTAACCTTTTTGTCACCTGATGGAGACATACTCCATGGACAGCAGCAGATGAGTGCATATTAGAAGTAAAGGTAAGGGAACATGTTGATACAAACTGACATTTGTTTATCCAGACACAGCAGAATCCTGGAGGGGAGCAAAAACCCACACACAAAACGCTGTGTCAATGCTGATCAAAGACACTAGTTCCCCCTTGAAATACCCATGCTGTGTATTTAAAAGATCCCCCTCATGCTGTTAAAATGCCTTGGCTTCTTTCGTCACTCATGTGCTCATGCTATCAATAATTCTCTCTGTTGAGATTGTGAATTTGAGGTCCTAACACCAGTTGAAGATTAGTTTCTCATATTACACTGATGTTGCCTTTGTATGTCTTTCAATTTTTCTGGTGTTCTGTCACCTCCTCTGCCTATCCTATTAGGCATAATGGAGGACACCACATTTTAACATTTACATTTACATTTAAGTTATTTAGCAGACGCTCTTATCCAGAGCGACTTACAAATTGGTGAATTCACCTTCTGACATCCAGTGGAACAGCCACTTTACAATAGTGCATCCAAGTCATTAAGGGGGGGTGATTACTTATCCCATCCTAGGTATTCCTGGAAGAGGTGGGGGTTTCAGGTGTCTCCGGGAAGGTGATTGACTCCGCTGTCCTGGCGTCGTGAGGGAGTTTGTTCCACCATTGGGGGCCAGAGCGAGCGAACAGTTTTGACTGGGCTGAGCGGGAACTGTACTTCCTCAATGGTAGGGAGGCGAGCAGGCCAGAGGAGGATGAACGCAGTGCCCTTGCTTGGGTGTAGGGCCTGATCAGAGCCTGGAGGTACTGCGGTGCCGTTCCCCTCACAGCTCCGTAGGCAAGCACCATGGTCTTGTAGCGGATGCGAGCTTCAACTGGAAGCCAGTGGAGAGAGCGGAGGAGCGGGGTGACGTGAGAGAACTTGGGAAGGTTGAACACCAGACGGGCTGCGGCGTTCTGGATGAGTTGTAGGGGTTTAATGGCACAGGCAGGGAGCCCAGCCAACAGCGAGTTGCAGTAATCCAGACGGGAGATGACAAGTGCCTGGATTAGGACCTGCGCCGCTTCCTGGGTGAGGCAGGGTCGTACTCTGCGGATGTTGTAGAGCATGAACCTACAGGAACGGGCCACCGCCATGATGTTGGTTGAGAACGACAGGGTGTTGTCCAGGATCACGCCAAGGTTCTTAGCGCTCTGGGAGGAGGACACAATGGAGTTGTCAACCGTGATGGCGAGATCATGGAACGGGCAGTCCTTCCCCGGGAGGAAGAGCAGCTCCGTCTTGCCGAGGTTCAGCTTGAGGTGGTGATCCGTCATCCACACTGATATGTCTGCCAGACATGCAGAGATGCGATTCGCCACCTGGTCATCAGAAGGGGGAAAGGAGAAGATTAATTGTGTGTCGTCTGCATAGCAATGATAGGAGAGACCATGTGAGGTTATGACAGAGCCAAGTGACTTGGTGTATAGCGAGAATAGGAGAGGGCCTAGAACAGAGCCCTGGGGGACACCAGTGGTGAGAGCGCGTGGCGAGGAGACAGATTCTCGCCACGCCACCTGGTAGGAGCGACCTGTCAGGTAGGACGCAATCCAAGCGTGGGCCGCGCCGAGATGCCCAACTCGGAGAGGGTGGAGAGGAGGATCTGATGGTTCACAGTATCGAAGGCAGCCGATAGGTCTAGAAGGATGAGAGCAGAGTGAGAGAGTTAGCTTTAGCAGTGGCGGAGCGCTCCGTGATGCAGAGAAGAGCAAAGTCCAGTTGAATGACTAGTCTTGAAACCTGACTGATAGGATCAAGAAGGCCATTCTGAGAGAGATAGAGGGAGAGCGCTAAGGACGGCACGTTCAAGAGTTTTGGAGAGAAAAGAAAGAAGGGATACTGGTCTGTAGTTGTTGACATCGGAGGGATCGAGTGTAGGTTTCTTCAGAAGGGGTGCAACTCTTCTCTTGAAGACGGAAGGGACGTAGCCAGCGGTCAGGGATGAGTTGATGAGCGAGGTGAGGTAAGGAGAAGGTCCCGGAAATGGTCTGGAGGAGAGAGGAGGGGATAGGGTCGAGCGGGCAGGTTGTTGGGCGGCCGGCCGTCACAAGAAGCGTAGATTTCATCTGGAGAGAGAGGGGAGAAAGAGGTCAGAGCACAGGGTAGGCAGTGTGAGCAGAACCAGCGGTGTCGCTTGACTTAGCAAACGAGGATCGGATGTCGTCGACCTTCTTTTCAAAATGGTTGGACGAAGTCATCTGCAGAGAGGGAGGAGGGGGGGGGAGGAGGATTCAGAAGGGAGTGAGAAGGTGGCAAAGAGCTTCCTAGGGTTAGAGGCAGATGCTTGGAATTTAGGAGTGGTAGAAAGTGGCTTTAGCAGCAGAGACAGAGGAGGGAAAAAATGTAGAGAGGAGGGAGTGAAAGATGCCAGGTCCGCAGGAGGCGTGGTTTTCCTCCATTTCCGTCGGCTGCCCGGAGCTTCTGTTCTGTGAGCTCGCAATGAGTCATCGAGCCACCGGGAGCGGGAGGGAGGACCGAGCCGGCCTGGAGGATAGGGGGGACATAGAGAGTCAAAGGGATGCAGAAAGGAAGAGAGGAGGGGTTGGAGGAGGCAGAGTCAGGAGAAAGGTTGGAGAAGGTAAGGAGCAGAGGGAAGAGATGAAAGGATGGAAGAGGGAAGAGGAAGGGGAGAGAGGCGAAGGTTGGGACGGCGCGATACCATCCGAGTAGGGGCAGTGTGGGAAGTGTTGGATGAGAGCGAGAGGGAAAAGGATACAAGGTAGTGGTCGGAGACTTGGAGGGGAGTTGCAGTGAGGTTAGTGG
>NW_027004070.1:0-5120 GCF_036934945.1 Oncorhynchus masou masou
TGTTATGAACTTGAGTGAAGACCCAAAAGCGGTTTTAACAGAAAACAGAGTTCTTTAATGAAAAACAGGAATGGCATAAATCCTCTTCCAACGTTGTCAGCGGAACAAAAAGAACGTTAGTATAGTGCAGGATACACCTGCCAGGCAGACTCCGACAGGACAGGACAAGGTGGAAGCAAAGCGAGGCCGACGGCTTGCTTCTGGCATCAAAAAACACAAACAAGAATCAGACACTGAAAGTAGCAGGAACAGAGAGAAATAGAGACCTAATCAGAGGGGAAAGAGAGAGAACAGGTGGGAAAGAGAGAATGAGCTAGTTAGGGAAATGTAGAACAGCTGAAGGATGAGAGACAGAGAAGGTAACCCTAAAAGACCAGCAGAGAGAGACAGAGTGAAGAGAAAGGACAGGAACAGACATAACAAGACATGACAGTACCCCCCACTCCGAGCGCACTCCTGGCGCACTCCCGAGAGAAACCTGGCGGCAACGGAGGAAATCATCGATCAGCGGAACGGTCCAGCACGTCCGAGAGGAACCCAACTCCTCTCCTCAGGACCGTACCCCCTCCCAATCCACTAGGTACTGATGACCACGGCCCCCGAGGGCGCATGTCCAAAATCTTACGAACCCTGTAGATGGGTGCGCCCTCGACAAGGATGGGGGGGGGGGACGAGCGGGGCGCGAAGAACGGGCTTAACACAGGAGACATGGAAGACCGGGTGAACGCGACGAAGATAGCGCGGGAGAAGAAGTCGCACTGCGACAGGATTAATGACCTGGGAAATACGGAACGGACCAATGAACCGCGGGGCCAACTTGCGAGAAGCTGTCTTAAGGGGAAGGTTCTGAGAGTGGAGAGCCATACTCTCTGACCGCAACAATATCTAGGACTCTTGGTCCTACGCTTATTGGCGGCCCTCACAGTCTGCGCCCTATTACGGCAAAGTGCCGACCTGACCCCCTTCCAGGTGCGCTCGCAACGCTGGACAAAAGCCTGAGCGGAGGGGACGCAGGACTCGGCGAGCTGAGATGAGAACAGCGGAGGCTGGTACCCGAGGCTACACTGAAAGGGGATAGACCGGTAGCAGACGAGGGAAGCGAGTTGTGGGCGTACTCTGCCCAGGGGAGCTGTTCTGACCAAGACGCAGGGTTACGAAAAGAAAGACTGCGTAAAAATGCGACCAACAGTCTGATTGGCCCGTTCGGCGGCCGTTAGACTGGGGATGAAAGCCGGACGAGAGACTGACGGAAGCCCCAATCAAACGGCAAAACTCCCTCCAAAATTGAGACGTGAACTGCGGGCCTCTGTCGGAGCGGCGTCAGACGGAAGGCCATGAATTCGGAAAACATTCTCGATAATGATCTGAGCCGTCTCCTTAGCAGAAGGGAGCTTATCGAGAGGAATGAAATGAGCCGCCTTAGAGAATCTATCGACAACCGTAAGAATAACTGTCTTCCCCGCTGATGAAGGCAGTCCGGTGATAAAATCTAAAGCGATGTGAGACCACGGTCGAGAGGGAATGGGAAGCGGTCTGAGACGGCCGGCAGGAGGAGAGTTCCCAGATTTAGTCTGCGCGCAGACCGAACAACGGCGACAAATCGACGCGCGTCACGTTCCCGAGTGGGCCACCAGAAACGCTGGCGAATGGAGCGAGCGTACCCGAACGCCGGGGTGGCCGGCTAACTTGGCAGAGTGGGCCCACTGAAGAACGGCCGGACGAGTAGGAACGGGAGCGAACAGAAGGTTCCTAGGACAAGCTCGCGGCGACGGAGTGTGGCGAGTGCTTGCTTTACCTGCCTCTCAATTCCCCAGACAGTCAACCCGACAACACGCCCCTCAGGGAGAATCCCATCGGGGTCGGTGGAGACCTCAGAAGAACTGAAGAGACGAGATAAAGCATCAGGTTTGGTGTTTTTGAGCCCGGACGATAAGAAATAACAAACTCGAAACGAGCGAAAAACAGAGCCCAACGAGCCTGACGCGCATTAAGTCGTTTGGCTGAACGGATGTACTCAAGGTTCCTATGGTCAGTCCAAACGACAAAGGAACAGTCGCCCCCTCCAACCACTGTCGCCATTCGCCTAGGGCTAAGCGGATGGCGAGCAGTTCGGCGATTACCAACATCATAGTTACGTTCTGACGGCGATAAGCGATGAGAGAAAAACGCGCAAGGATGGACCTTGCCGTCAGAGAGAGCGCTGAGAAAGAATGGCTCCCACGCCCACCTCTGACGCGTCAACCTCAACAACAAACTGTCTAGAGATGTCAGGTGTAACAAGAATAGGTGCGGATGTAAAACGATTCTTAAGAAGATCAAAAGCTCCCTGGGCGGAAACGGACCACTTAAAGCACGTCTTAACAGAAGTAAGGGCTGTGAGAGGAGCTGCCACCTGACCGAAGTACGGATGAAACGACGGTAGAAATTAGCGAAGCCCAGAAGCGCTGCAGCTCGACGCGTGACTTAGGAACGGGCCAATCAATGACAGCCTGGACCTTAGCGGGATCCATCTTAATGCCCTCAGCGGAAATAACGGAACCGAGAAAAGGGACAGAGGCGGCATGAAAAGTGCACTTCTCAGCCTTCACATAAAGACAGTTCTCCAAAGGCGCTGGAGGACGCGTCGCACGTGCTGAACATGAATCGAGAGAGACGGTGAAAAAATCAGGATATCGTCCATGTAAACGAAAACAAAAATGTTCAGCATGTCTCTCAGGACGTCGTTAACTAGTGCCTGAAAGACAGCTGGAGCGTTAACGAGGCCGAAAGGAAGAACCCGGTATTCAAAGTGCCCTAACGGGTGTTAAACGCCGTCTTCCACTCGTCCCCCTCCCTGATGCGCACGAGATGGTAGGCGTTACGAAGGTCCAATTTGGTGAAAAACCTGGCTCCCTGCAGGATCTCGAAGGCTGAAGACATAAGAGGAAGCGGATAACGATTCTTAACTGTTATGTCATTCAGCCCTCGATAATCCACGCATGGGCGCAGGGACCCGTCCTTCTTCTGAACAAAAAAAAACCCCGCTCCGGCGGGGGAGGAGGAGGAGACTATGGTACCGGCGTCGGCGAAACCGACAAATAATCCTCGAGAGCCTTACGTTCGGGAGCCGACAGAGAGTATAATCTACCCCGGGGGAGTAGTTCCCGGAAGGAGATCAATACTACAGTCATACGACCGGTGTGGAGGGGAGAGAAGTGGCCTTGGAACGACTGAACACCGTGCGCAGATCGTGATACTCCTCCGGCACCCCTGTCAAATCGCCAGGCTCCTCCTGTGAAGAAGAGACAGAGGAAACAGGAGGGATAGCAGACATTAAACAGGTTACATGACAAGAAACATTCCAGGATAGGATAGTATTACTAGACCAATTAATAGAAGGGTTATGGCGCACTAGCCAGGGATGACCCAAAACAACAGGTGTAAAAGGTGAACGAAAAATTAAAAAAGAAATGGTTTCGCTATGATTACCAGAGACAGTGAGGGTTAAAGGCAGCGTCTCACGCTGAATCTTGGGGAAGAACTACCATCTAAAGCGAACAAGGCCCTGGGCTCCCCTAACTGTCTGAGAGGAATATCATGTTCCCGAGCCCAGGTCTCGTCCATAAAACAGCCCTCCGCCCCAGAGTCTATCAAGGCACTGCAGGAAGCAGATGAACCGGGCCAGCGGAGATGGACCGGAAAGGTAGTGCGTGATCCAGAAGGAGAGGCCTGAGTAGTTGCGCTCACCAGTAGCCCTCCTCTTACTGATGAGCTCTGGCTTTTACTGGACATGAGGTGACAAAATGACCAGCGGAGCCGCAGTAGAGACAGAGGCGATTGGTGATTCTCCGTTCCCTCTCCTTGGCCGAGATGCGAATACCCCCCAGCTGCATAGGCTCAGCATCCGAGCCGGCGGAGGAGGAGTGGCAGTGATGCGGCAGGTGGCAGTGATGTGGAGAGGGGAGCAGCGGAGAACGTGAGCTCCCTTTCCACGAGCTCGGCGACGAAGATCAAACCGTCGCTCTATGCGAATGCGAGAGCTATTAAGGAGTCAGACTGGAAGGAACCTCCCGGGAGAGGATCTCATCCTTAACCTCGACGTGGAGACCCTCCAGAAAACGAGCGAGCAAAGCCGGCTCGTTCCAGTCACTAGAGGCAGCGAGTGCGAAACTCAATAGAATAATCCGTTATGGATCTATTCCCCTGACATAGGGAAGACAGGGCCCTGGAAGCCTCCTCGCCAAAAACAGAGCGGTCAAAAACCCATTATCATCTCCTCCCTTAAAGTCCTGATACTGGTTAATACACTCCAGCCCTAAACACCCCAACTGCCGTGCACTCACGCGCCCGTCCGGTAAGGAAATGGCGTGGCCCGTACGGGCTGCGCTCCTGGAGTAAGTGTTGGGCTGGAGAGAGAACACCCATCACACTGAGTGAGGAATGAAGCGGCACTCAGTGGGCTCCCCAGAGTAACACGGCGGGTTGTTGATCCTGGGCTCCAGGGCTCCGAAACCCTGGAAGTGGGCGGTGGATCGAGGTGGAGTTGGTGAACCTGTCTTGTGAGGTCGGAGACTTGGACGGCCAGGGTCTCAACGGCATGTTGAGCAGCAGACAATTCTTCCTCGTGTCTGCCTAGCATCGCTCCCTGGATCTCGACGGCGGAGTGAAAAGGGTCCGGAGCCGCTGGGTCCATTCTTGGTCTGATTCTTCTGTTATGAACTTGAGTGAAGACCCAAAAGCGGTTTTAACAGAAAACAGAGTTCTTTAATGAAAATACAGGAATGGCATAAATCCTCTTCCAACGTTGTCAGCGGAACAAAAAGAACGTTAGTATAGTGCAGGATACACCTGCCAGGCAGACTCCGACAGGACAGGACAAGGTGGAAGCAAACGAGACGACAGCTTGCTTCTGGCATCAAAAAACACAAACAAGAATCAGACACTGAAAGTAGCAGGAACAGAGAAAGAAATAGAGACCTAATCAGAGGGGGAAGAGAGAACAGGTGGGGAAAGAGAGAATGAGCTAGTTAGGGGAAATGTAGAACAGCTGAAGGATGAGAGACAGAGAAGGTAACCTAAAAAGACCAGCAGAGAGAGAGAATGAAGAGAAAGGACAGGAACAGACATAACAAGACATGACA
>NW_027004071.1:0-5119 GCF_036934945.1 Oncorhynchus masou masou
TGTCATGTCTTGTTATGTCTGTTCCTGTCCTTTCTCTTCACTCTGTCTCTCTCTGCTGGTCTTTTTAGGTTACCTTCTCTGTCTCTCATTCTTCAGCTGTTCTACATCTCCCCTAACTAGCTCATTCACTCTTTCCCACCTGTTCTCTCTTCCCTCTGATTAGGTCTCTATTTCTCTCTCTGTTCCTGCTACTTTCAGTGTCTGATTCTTGTTTGTGTTTTTGATGCCAGAAGCAAGCTGTCGTCTCGTTTGCTTCCACCTTGTCCTATCCTGTCGGAGTCTGCCTGGCAGGTGCATCCTGCACTATACTACGTTCTTTTTGTTCCATTGTCAACGTTGGAAGAGGATTTATGCCATTCCTGTTTTTCATTAAAGAACTCTGTTTTCTGTTAAAACCGCTTTTGGGTCTTCACTCAAGTACATAACAGAAGAATCAGACCAAGAATGGACCCAGCGGCTCCGGACCCTTTTCACTCCGCCGTCGAGATCCAGGGAGCGATGCTAGGCAGACACGAGGAGGAATTGTCTGCTGCTCGACATGCCGTTGAGACCCTGGCCGTCCAAGTCTCCGACCTCACAAGACAGGTTCACCAACTCCACCTCGATCCACCGCCCACTTCCAGGGTTTCCGAGTCTCCGGAGCCCAGGATCAACAACCCGCCCTGTTACTCTGGGAGCCCACTGAGTGCCGCTCATTCCTCACTCAGTGTGATGTGGTGTTCTCTCTCCAGCCCAACACTTACTCCAGGAGCGCAGCCCGCATCGCCTACGCCATTTCTCTCCTTACCGGACGGGCGCGTGAGTGGGGCACGGCAATCTGGGAGGCGAGGGCTGAGTGTATTAACCAGTTTCAGGACTTTAAGGAGGAGATGATACGGGTTTTTGACCGTTCTGTTTTTGGGGAGGAGGCTTCCAGGGCCCTGTCTTCCCTATGTCAGGGGAATCGATCCATAACGGATTATTCTATTGAGTTTCGCACTCGCTGCCTCTAGTGACTGGAACGAGCCGGCTTTGCTCGCTCGTTTTCTGGAGGGTCTCCTCGCCGAGGTTAAGGATGAGATCCTCTCCCGGGAGGTTCCTTCCAGTCTGGACTCCTTAATAGCTCTCGCTATTCGCATAGAGCGACGGTTTGATCTTCGTCGCCGAGCACGTGGAAAGGAGTTCGCGTTCTCCGTTGCTCCCTCTCCACATCACTGCCACCTGCCGCATCACTGCCACCCTCCTCCGCCGGCTCGGATGCTGAGCCTATGCAGCTGGGGGTATCCGCATCTCGGCCAAGGAGAAGGAACGGAGAATCACCAATCGCCTCTGTCTCTACTGCGGCTCCGCTGGTCATTTTGTCACCTCATGTCCAGTAAAAGCCAGAGCTCATCAGTAAGAGGAGGGCTACTGGTGAGCGCAACTACTCAGGCCTCTCCTTCTGGATCACGCACTACCTTTCCGGTCCATCTCCGCTGGCCCGGTTCATCTGCTTCCTGCAGTGCCTTGATAGACTCTGGGGCGGAGGGCTGTTTTATGGACGAGACCTGGGCTCGGGAACATGACATTCCTCTCAGACAGTTAGGGGAGCCAACGGCCTTGTTCGCTTTAGATGGTAGTTCTCTCCCCAAGATTCAGCGTGAGACGCTGCCTTTAACCCTCACTGTCTCTGGTAATCATAGCGAAACCATTTCTTTTTTAATTTTTCGTTCACCTTTTACACCTGTTGTTTTGGGTCATCCCTGGCTAGTGCGCCATAACCCTTCTATTAATTGGTCTAGTAATACTATCCTATCCTGGAATGTTTCTTGTCATGTGACCTGTTTAATGTCTGCTATCCCTCCTGTTTCCTCTGTCTCTTCTTCACAGGAGGAGCCTGGCGATTTGACAGGGGTGCCGGAGGAGTATCACGATCTGCGCACGGTGTTCAGTCGTTCCAAGGCCACTTCTCTCCCTCCACACCGGTCGTATGACTGTAGTATTGATCTCCTTCCGGGAACTACTCCCCCGGGGTAGATTATACTCTCTGTCGGCTCCCGAACGTAAGGCTCTCGAGGATTATTTGTCGGTTTCGCTCGACGCCGGTACCATAGTCTCCTCCTCCTCTCCCGCCGGAGCGGGGTTTTTTTTGTTCAGAAGAAGGACGGGTCCCTGCGCCCATGCGTGGATTATCGAGGGCTGAATGACATAACAGTTAAGAATCGTTATCCGCTTCCTCTTATGTCTTCAGCCTTCGAGATCCTGCAGGGAGCCAGGTTTTTCACCAAATTGGACCTTCGTAACGCCTACCATCTCGTGCGCATCAGGGAGGGGACGAGTGGAAGACGGCGTTTAACACTCCGTTAGGGCACTTTGAATACCGGGTTCTTCCTTTCGGCCTCGTTAACGCTCCAGCTGTCTTTCAGGCACTAGTTAACGACGTCCTGAGAGACATGCTGAACATTTTTGTTTTCGTTTACATGGACGATATCCTGATTTTTTCACCGTCTCTCTCGATTCATGTTCAGCACGTGCGACGCGTCCTCCAGCGCCTTTTGGAGAACTGTCTTTATGTGAAGGCTGAGAAGTGCACTTTTCATGCCGCCTCTGTCCCTTTTCTCGGTTCCGTTATTTCCGCTGAGGGCATTAAGATGGATCCCGCTAAGGTCCAGGCTGTCATTGATTGGCCCGTTCCTAAGTCACGCGTCGAGCTGCAGCGCTTTCTGGGCTTCGCTAATTTCTATCGTCGTTTCATCCGTAATTTCGGTCAGGTGGCAGCTCCCCTCACAGCCCTTACTTCTGTTAAGACGTGCTTTAAGTGGTCCGTTTCCGCCCAGGGAGCTTTTGATCTTCTTAAGAATCGTTTTACATCCGCACCTATTCTTGTTACACCTGACATCTCTAGTCAGTTTGTTGTTGAGGTTGACGCGTCAGAGGTGGGCGTGGGAGCCATTCTTTCTCAGCGCTCTCTCTCTGACGGCAAGGTCCATCCTTGCGCGTTTTTCTCTCATCGCTTATCGCCGTCAGAACGTAACTATGATGCTGGTAATCGCTGAACTGCTCGCCATCCGCCTTGCCCTCCCAGGCTTAATGGCTTAATAGTGAAGGAGGGGGCTGGGATCACTTTGTCGTTGGACTGACTATAGGAACCTTGAGTACATCCCATGCCCAGCCAAACGACTTCGAATGCGCTCAGGCTCTGGGCTCTGTTTTCGTCTGCTTCGAGCTTTGCTATTTCTTATCGTCCGGGCTCAAAAAACACCAAGCCTGATGCTTTATCTCGTTCCTTCAGTTCTTCTGAGGGTCTCCACCGACCCCGAGGGATTCTCCCCGAAGGGCGTGTTGTCGGGTTGACTGTCTGGGGAATTGAGAGCAGGTAAAGTGCAAGCACTCGGCCACACTCCGTCGCCGCGAGCTTGTCCTAGGAACCTTCTGTTCGTTCCGTCCTACCACCGGCCGTTCTTCAGTGGGCCCACTCTGCCAGTTAGCCGGCCACCCCGGGCGTTCGGGGTACGCCGCTTCCATTCGCCAGCGTTTCTGGTGGCCCACTCGGAACGTGACGCGTCGTCGATTTGTCGCCGTTGTTCGGTCTGCGCCAGACTAAATCTGGGAACTCTCCTGCCGCCGTCCAGACCGCCCATTCCCTCTCGACCGTGGTCTCACATCGCTTTAGATTTCATCACCGACTGCCTTCATCAGCGGGAAGACAGTTATTCTTACTGCTGTCGATAGATTCTCTTAAGGCGGCTCATTTCATTCCTCTCGCTAAGCTCCCTTCTGCTAAGGAGACGGCTCAGATCATTATCGAGAATGTTTTCCGAATTCATGGCCTTCCGTCTGACGTCGCTTTCCGACAGAGGCCCGCAGTTCACGTCTCAATTTTGGAGGGAGTTTTGCCGCTTGATTGGGGCTTCCGTCAGTCTCTCGGTCCGCTTTCATCCCCAGTCTAACGGCAAGCCGAACGGGCCAATCAGACTGTTGGTCGCATTTTACGCAGTCTTTCTTTCGTAACCCTGCGTCTTGGTCAGAACAGCTCCCTGGGCAGAGTACGCCCACAACTCGCTTCCCTCGTCTGCTACCGGTCTATCTCCTTTTCAGAGTAGCCTCGGTACCAGCCTCGCTGTTCTCATCTCAGCTCGCCGAGTCCTGCGTCCCCTCCGCTCAGGCTTTTGTCCAGCGATGCAGCGCACCTGGAAGGGGGTCAGGTCGGCACTTTGCCGTAATAGGGCGCAGACTGTGAGGGCCGCCATAAGCCGTTTAGGGACCAAGAGTCCTAGATATTGTTGCGGTCAGGAGAGTATGGCTCTCCACTCAGAACCTTCCCCTTAAGACAGCTTCTCGCAAGTTGGGGCCCCGCGGTTCATTGGTCCGCTCCGTATTTCTCAGGTCATTAATCCTGTCGCAGTGCGACTTCTTCTCCCGCGCTATCTTCGTCGCGTCTCACCCGGTCTTCCATGTCTCCTGTGTTAAGCCCGTTCTTCGCGCCCGTCGTCCCTCCCCCCCCATCCTTGTCGAGGGCGCACCCATCTACAGGGTTCGTAAGATTTTGGACATGCGCCCGGGGCCGTGGTCATCAGTACCTAGTGGATTGGGAGGGGTACGGTCCTGAGGAGAGGAGTTGGGTTCCCTCTCGGGACGTGCTGACCGTTTCGCTGATCGATGATCCTCCGTCGCCGCCAGGTTTCTCCTCGAGTGCGCCAGGAGGCGCTCGGGTGAGTGGGGGGTACTGTCATGTCTTGTTATGTCTGTTCCTGTCCTTTCTCTTCACTCTGTCTCTCTCTCTGCTGGTCTTTTTAGGTTACCTTCTGCCTCTCATTCTTTCAGCTGTTCTACATCTCCCTTAACTAGCTCATTCACTCTTTCCCACCTGTTCTCTCTTCCCCTCTGATTAGGTCTCTATTTCTCTCTCTGTTCCTGCTACTTTCAGTGTCTGATTCTTGTTTGTGTTTTTGATGCCAGAAGCAAGCTGTCTGTCTCGTTTGCTTCCACCTTGTCCTATCCTGTCGGAGTTCTGCCTGGCAGGTGCATCCTGCATTATACTAACGTTCTTTTTGTTCCATTGACAACGTTGGAAGAGGATTTATGCCATTCCTGTTTTTTTTCATTAAAGAACTCTGTTTTCTGTTAAAACCGCTTTGGGTCTTCACTCAAGTACATAACA
>NW_027004072.1:0-5119 GCF_036934945.1 Oncorhynchus masou masou
CTGTCATGTCTTGTTATGTCTGTTCCTGTCCTTTCTCTTCATTCTCTCTCTCTGCTGGTCTTTTTAGGTTACCTTCTCTGTCTCTCATCCCTCAGCTGTTCTACATTTCCCCTAACTAGCTCATTCTCTCTTTCCCCACCTGTTCTCTCTTCCCCCTCTGATTAGGTCTCTATTTCTTTCTCTGTTCCTGCTACTTTCAGTGTCTGATTCTTGTTTGTGTTTTTTGATGCCAGAAGCAAGCTGTCGTCTCGTTTGCTTCCACCTTGTCCTGTCCTGTCGGAGTCTGCATGGCAGGTGCAACCTGCATTATACTACGTTCTTTTGTTCCATTGACTACGTTGGAAGAGGATTTATGCCATTCCTGTTTTTATTAAAGAACTCTGTTTTCTGTTAAAACCGCGTTTGGGTCTTCACTCAAGTTCATAACAGAAGAATCAGACCAAGAATGGACCCAGCGGCTCCGGACCCTTTTCACTCCGCCGTCGAGATCCAGGGAGCGATGCTAGGCAGACACGAGGAGGAATTGTCTGCTGCTCAACATGCCGTTGAGACCCTGGCCGTCCAAGTCTCCGACCTCACAAGACGGGTTCACCAACTCCACCTCGATCCACCGCCCACTTCCAGGGTTTCCGAGTCTCCGGAGCCCAGGATCAACAACCCGCCGTGTTACTCTGGGGAGCCCACTGAGTGCCGCTCATTCCTCACTCAGTGTGATGTGGTGTTCTCTCTCCAGCCCAACACTTACTCCAGGAGCGCAGCCCGCATCGCCTACGTCATTTCTCTCCTTACCGGACGAGGCGCGTGAGTGGGGCACGGCAGTCTGGGAGGCGAGGGCTGAGTGTATTAACCAGTATCAGGACTTTAAGGAGGAGATGATACGGGTTTTTGACCGTTCTGTTTTTGGCGAGGAGGCTTCCAGGGCCCTGTCTTCCCTATGTCAGGGGAATAGATCCATAACGGATTATTCTATTGAGTTTCGCACTCTCGCTGCCTCTAGTGACTGGAGCAGGCTTCGGCTTTGCTCGCTCGTTTTCTGGGAGGGTCTCCACGTCGAGGTTAAGGATGAGATCCTCTCCCGGGAGGTTCCTTCCAGTCTGGACTCCTTAATAGCTCTCGCTATTCGCATAGAGCGACGGTTTGATCTTCGTCGCCGAGCTCGTGGAAAGGAGCTCACGTTCTCCGTTGCTCCCCTCTCCACATCACTGCCACCTGCCGCATCACTGCCACCCTCCCCGCCGGCTCGGATGCTGAGCCTATGCAGCTGGGGGTATTCGCATCTCGGCCAAGGAGAGGGAACGAGAATCACCAATCGCCTGTCTCTACTGTGCTCCGCTGGTCATTTTGTCACCTCATGTCCAGTAAAAGGCCAGAGCTCATCAGTAAGAGGAGGGCTACTGGTGAGCGCAACTACTCAGGCCTCTCCTTCTGGATCACGCACTACCTTTCCGGTCCATCTCCGCTGGCCCGGTTCATCTGCTTCCTGCAGTGCCTTGATAGACTCTGGGGCGGAGGGCTGTTTTATGGACCGAGACCTGGGCTCGGGAACATGACATTCCTCTCAGACAGTTAGGGAGCCCAGGGCCTTGTTCGCTTTAGATGGTAGTTCTCTCCCCAAGATTCAGCGTGAGACGCTGCCTTTAACCCTCACTGTCTCTGGTAATCATAGCGAAACCATTTCTTTTTTAATTTTTCGTTCACCTTTTACACCTGTTGTTTTGGGTCATCCCTGGCTAGTGCGCCATAACCCTTCTATTAATTGGTCTAGTAATACTATCCTATCCTGGAATGTTTCTTGTCATGTAACCTGTTTAATGTCTGCTATCCCTCCTGTTTCCTCTGTCTCTTCTTCACAGGAGGAGCCTGGCGATTTGACAGGGGTGCCGGAGGAGTATCACGATCTGCGCACGGTGTTCAGTCGTTCCAAGGCCACTTCTCTCCCTCCACACCGGTCGTATGACTGTAGTATTGATCTCCTTCCGGGAACTACTCCCCCCGGGGTAGATTATACTCTCTGTCGGCTCCCGAACGTAAGGCTCTCGAGGATTATTTGTCGGTTTCGCTCGACGCCGGTACCATAGTCTCCTCCTCCTCCCCCGCCGGCGCGGGGTTCTTTTTGTTCAGAAGAAGGACGGGTCCCTGCGCCCATGCGTGGATTATCGAGGGCTGAATGACATAACAGTTAAGAATCGTTATCCGCTTCCTCTTATGTCTTCAGCCTTCGAGATCCTGCAGGGAGCCAGGTTTTTCACCAAATTGGACCTTCGTAACGCCTACCATCTCGTGCGCATCAGGGAGGGGACGAGTGGAAGACGGCGTTTAACACTCCGTTAGGGCACTTTGAATACCGGGTTCTTCCTTTCGGCCTCGTTAACGCTCCAGCTGTCTTTCAGGCACTAGTTAACGACGTCCTGAAGACATGCTGAACATTTTTGTTTTCGTTTACATGGATGATATCCTGATTTTTTCACCGTCTCTCTCGATTCATGTTCAGCACGTGCGACGCGTCCTCCAGCGCCTTTTGGAGAACTGTCTTTATGTGAAGGCTGAGAAGTGCACTTTTCATGCCGCCTCTGTCCCTTTTCTCGGTTCCGTTATTTCCGCTGAGGGCATTAAGATGGATCCCGCTAAGGTCCAGGCTGTCATTGATTGGCCCGTTCCTAAGTCACGCGTCGAGCTGCAGCGCTTTCTGGGCTTCGCTAATTTCTACCGTCGTTTCATCCGTAATTTCGGTCAGGTGGCAGCTCCTCTCACAGCCCTTACTTCTGTTAAGACGTGCTTTAAGTGGTCCGTTTCCGCCCAGGGAGCTTTTGATCTTCTTAAGAATCGTTTTACATCCGCACCTATTCTTGTTACACCTGACATCTCTAGACAGTTTGTTGTTGAGGTTGACGCGTCAGAGGTGGGCGTGGGAGCCATTCTTTCTCAGCGCTCTCTCTCTGACGGCAAGGTCCATCCTTGCGCGTTTTTCTCTCATCGCTTATCGCCGTCAGAACGTAACTATGATGTTGGTAATCGCGAACTGCTCGCCATCCGCTTAGCCCTAGGCGAATGGCGACAGTGGTTGGAGGGCGACCGTTCCTTTTGTCGTTTGGACTGACCATAGGAACCTTGAGTACATCCGTTCAGCCAAGCGACTTAATGCGCGTCAGGCTCGTTGGGCTCTGTTTTTCGCTCGTTTCGAGTTTGTTATTTCTTATCGTCCGGGCTCAAAAAACACCAAACCTGATGCTTTATCTCGTCTCTTCAGTTCTTCTGAGGTCTCCACCGACCCCGATGGGATTCTCCCTGAGGGGCGTGTTGTCGGGTTGACTGTCTGGGGAATTGAGAGGCAGGTAAAGCAAGCACTCGCTCACACTCCGTCGCCGCGAGCTTGTCCTAGGAACCTTCTGTTCGTTCCCGTTCCTACTCGTCCGGCCGTTCTTCAGTGGGCCCACTCTGCCAAGTTAGCCGGCCACCCGGCCTTCGGGGTACGCTCGCTTCCATTCGCCAGCGTTTCTGGTGGCCCACTCGGGAACGTGACGCGCGTCGATTTGTCGCCGCTTGTTCGGTCTGCGCGCAGACTAAATCTGGGAACTCTCCTCCTGCCGGCCGTCTCAGACCGCTTCCCATTCCCTCTCGACCGTGGTCTCACATCGCTTTAGATTTTATCACCGGACTGCCTTCATCAGCGGGAAGACAGTTATTCTTACGGTTGTCGATAGATTCTCTAAGGCGGCTCATTTCATTCCTCTCGATAAGCTCCCTTCTGCTAAGGAGACGGCTCAGATCATTATCGAGAATGTTTTCCGAATTCATGGCCTTCCGTCTGACGTCGTTTCCGACAGAGGCCCGCAGTTCACGTCTCAATTTTGGAGGGAGTTTTGCCGTTTGATTGGGGCTTCCGTCAGTCTCTCGTCCGGCTTTCATCCCCAGTCTAACGGTCAAGCCGAACGGGCCAATCAGACTGTTGGTCGCATTTTACGCAGTCTTTCTTTTCGTAACCCTGCGTCTTGGTCAGAACAGCTCCCCTGGGCAGAGTACGCCCACAACTCGCTTCCCTCGTCTGCTACCGGTCTATCCCCTTTTCAGTGTAGCCTCGGGTACCAGCCTCCGCTGTTCTCATCTCAGCTCGCCGAGTCCTGCGTCCCCTCCGCTCAGGCTTTTGTCCAGCGTTGCGAGCGCACCTGGAAGGGGTCAGGTCGGCACTTTGCCGTAATAGGGCGCAGACTGTGAGGGCCGCTAATAAGCGTAGGACCAAGAGTCCTAGATATTGTTGCGGTCAGAGAGTATGGCTCTCCACTCAGAACCTTCCCCTTAAGACAGCTTCTCGCAAGTTGGCCCCGCGGTTCATTGGTCCGTTCCGTATTTCCCAGGTCATTAATCCTGTCGCAGTGCGACTTCTTCTCCCGCGCTATCTTCGTCGCGTTCACCCGGTCTTCCATGTCTCCTGTGTTAAGCCCGTTCTTCGCGCCCCCGCTCGTCCCTCCCCCCCCATCCTTGTCGAGGGCGCACCCATCTACAGGGTTCGTAAGATTTTGGACATGCGCCCTCGGGGCCGTGGTCATCAGTACCTAGTGGATTGGGAGGGGTACGGTCCTGAGGAGAGGAGTTGGGTTCCCTCTCGGGACGTGCTGGACCGTTCGCTGATCGATGATTTCCTCCGTTGCCGCCAGGTTTCCTCCTCGAGTGCGCCAGGAGGCGCTCGGTGAGTGGGGGTACTGTCATGTCTTGTTATGTCTGTTCCTGTCCTTTCTCTTCATTCTCTCTCTCTGCTGGTCTTTTTAGGTTACCTTCTCTGTCTCTCATCCCTCAGCTGTTCTACATTTCCCCTAACTAGCTCATTCTCTCTTTCCCCACCTGTTCTCTCTTCCCCCTCTGATTAGGTCTCTATTTCTTTCTCTGTTCCTGCTACTTTCAGTGTCTGATTCTTGTTTGTGTTTTTTGATGCCAGAAGCAAGCTGTCGTCTCGTTTGCTTCCACCTTGTCCTGTCCTGTCGGAGTCTGCATGGCAGGTGCAACCTGCATTATACTACGTTCTTTTGTTCCATTGACTACGTTGGAAGAGGATTTATGCCATTCCTGTTTTTATTAAAGAACTCTGTTTTCTGTTAAAACCGCGTTTGGGTCTTCACTCAAGTTC